>NC_052149.1:49482378-49762880 GCF_902713615.1 Scyliorhinus canicula | reverse complement strand
CCCCCTATCCCCCCGCTCCCCCCCACCACCCCTACCCCCCTCCAACGCCGCCCCCCTCTCTCTCAACGCCGGTCCACCCCCCCCTCTCTCAACACCGGTACCCCCCTCTCTCAATGCCGCAACCCCCCCCTCAACACTCGTAACCCCCCTCTCTCTCACCGCCGGTAACCCCCCCCCCCTCAACGCCGCACGCCCCCCAAACGCCGCAAACCCCCCCAAACGATTCTCCAACCCTGCGTGGGGTCGGAGAATTTCGCCCCAGGTCTCCATAACAACATCCAGGTACCTGGCTCATCTGTATGTTAAGCTTCTTTAAGGGGTATCACTCTTAAAGTGATGTTACAGCGAAGACCACCTCCACTGCCATAATACGCTGGCCAGTAGAAGGCGCACTAGAGTGGGTAGGCTGCTTTTTCATCAAACGTGATGAAACGTGGGGGAAAAGGGGCTTACCTCAATTTTTGGGTGAGGGGGGGATGGAGGGTAGAGCGGGGGTGAGGGTGGGGTAGGGGGGTGGGGGGCGGGAGTTCCCTGTGTGCATTTCAACAGCCTCTCCTGTAAGAAATTGGAATCTTGAATAAGCAGGTATTTTCTGCATTTTATAGGATTTTCTAAGTAGCATCCGAAGCTGTTAGGATGGCGACTTGTACCATCCCTTATCTATGCAAGTGTTTAGAAAGGACCGGGATATGACCTTCAACATGATTTAAACATAAAAGTTGACTTCAAACAGGTGGTAGCCACTCTGACATTTTTAACACCTGTCTGGTGTACATTGGTCAAAATTATTTCAATAAATGATTGCCAATTGATAAGCTACCAGCCTTTCTTAAGACCATAAGACATAGGAGCAGAATTAGGCCATTCTGGACGGCATGGTGGCACAGTGGTTAGCCCTGCCGTCTCACAGCTCCAGGGACCCGGGTTCTACCACAGCCCAAAAACGTGCAGGTTAGGTGGATTAGCCATGCTAAATTGTCCAAAACGTTAGCTGGGTTTACTGCGTTACGAGGATAGGGTGGAGGTGTGGGCTTAAGTAGGATGCTCTTTCCCAGGGCAGATGCAGACTCAATGAGCTGAATGGCCTCCTTCTGCCGTGCAGGGAGTCTATGATTTGGCCCATCGAGTTTGCTCAGCCATTCAATCATGGCTGAATGTACCCCAAAAAGGGTTTATGGGGAATATTGCTGCTAAGGTGTTAATACTGATTGAACAGTGCCAGAAGAAGGAAGATGAGATCAACCCACACTGAGCCAAGTGTTTGTCCGCCATATTGGACCTTGGCTGTTATGGGTTGTATACTTTCTCTGTTGTTATATCACATCTAAACTTTTGTTTCTTTGTATGTGGGACTGACTTTGAGTGGGGGCAGATATCTGACTCTCGGCTTGTTGAGCAAGCCCCGAGCCTGTTATCACTGTAGAGAAGCCTTATTTAAAATCAGTTGGCCTGGAATAAACCTTTCTTCTGCCGTTGGGGGACTCAGTAATACATACCCCTACCACCACCCCCGTAAAATCCAACCCAATTACAATGGCCTAGTCACGACACATGAGACTTGGATCCCACCTATTGAGGTCGAGATCCAGATTTACACATTCAAGTGAGCAGTTAGTCTCACTTGAATATTTTTGTGCCGGAACCACCCAGCGCCCGGAATCGAATGGTCTCGCCTTGGAGATCCCGAGAGAGTGCCCGTTAGCATTGTTCTTCACAAATGTGGACCAGACATACCAGCACTTGGGGGGGGGAGTCTCCTAGTTGATCAGGGGCACCTGGGTGGTTGGACTCTTGACAGGTACCCTGGCAACCTGATGCTATGGCACTGCCTCCCTGGCATCCAGGTAGTGCCACACAGGCACCCTGGCAGTGCCAAGGTGTCCAGATGGCATCATGGCCATACCAGGGATCGGGCCCGGGGGGGCGCCCTGGCCTTATGAGATGGGGGATTCAGTGACTCCCTTATTGGTGAGCTGGGGAGATCCGGAGGCCGTGGTGGGGGTGGTCTAGCGATCGGGAAGCCATTTTTAAACGCGCTGAACACCTTCCTCCATGGGTGAGCGGAGCTTGTTAGTGCAGGAAATGGGGCTAAGTGCGGCCCGGTAGGGGTGTTCCGCACCGAGGCCCAGAAATGAAGCAGTGTCCCATTTAATAGTAGGGTGGTTCTCATTGCTGCCAGCACCAGGAAATACCTGGCTAAACGCGCTGGACACCGGACTCTGCTTCATTTCCGTTAAATCACGCCTAATATTTTCAAATGCTGCTCCAATCAGAGAATAATAATCTGTACTGGAAATTTGAAAGTTTATTTGAATCATTGGAAATATTCCAACAATAATAGAGGGAAATTCCTCTTTGGCATGATTGTGGGTGGGCTCATAATTCTGTTTCTAGTCTGTGATTTACTGGCTATGAGAGATGGGTGGTCTTTAAGACAGGTTTCACTGAGTCGGAAAAATCCATTTGTGTATCAGCCTCTGAAGATACTGTGATATAAAATGTTTCTTCAGAGAGTCTGCTCACTCAGTTGTGAAAAGAGGAATTGTATTTCAAAAACCCATGAAAATCATCCACTGTTCTTCGTTAAATGGAACAAAATTGCATTTTGGCTTTATCCGGTCCATAATATTTCTCATCTATGTGACATTCATGAATATATGAAAGAAATGAAGCTTAACTGGAACTTAATTTGTTCATGAAAGTCATCTATTAAACAAAAGCAAAACGTAAACATAACTTGACAGAAAGCAGTGCTGAAAGCCTTGATTGGTTTAAAAACAGGTCCACTCAGAAAGGTTTCCAAGTTGGAAGTGAACTAGAAGCAGCAGAAATTGGACTTGTGGTGATTATATATGTGCATAACTCGGCAAACTCTTAACTTACAGCTCAGCTTATACTCCAAGCAGATACTGTATTTTTAAAGCCAAGTACTGGGCTTGATGTTTCGAGCCACGTACTATAGGTTACACTGCAAAGGCAGAACTTAAACAAAAGGCTCAATTAGGCTCTCCAACTCCCACATTTTATGTGCTACATGGCCAGCTAAGACTAAAAAAAAGATGCTAAACTGCACAGCAGTTTTGACAGGAAGTACGCTGGATGTAATGTTTTAAAGGAATTTGTGTGCTCGCGTGCTTAACAGCCAGCAGCAGCATGCAGACAAGTCCATGGGTAATGGTGAATTGAAACCATGTATGCCGTTTTCAAACTGTGCACTCGAGCAATTCTGCCTTAAACTCGCATATCTTTTTAAAAAATAAATTTAGAGTACCCAATTATTTTTTCCAATTAAGGGGCAATTTAGTGTGGCCAATCTACCTATCCTGCACATCTTTGGGTTGTGGGGGTGAAACCCACGCAGACACGGGGAGAATGTGCAAACTCCACACGGACAGTGACCCAGGGCCGGGATTCGAACCCAGGTCCTCAGCGCCATAGGCAGCAATGCTAACCACTGTGCCACCATGCTGCCCCTAAACTCGCATATCTTAATATAATACCAAACAGAATGACAAACACAGTGCTGTTTTGAAAAGGAATCATGAACTCCATACACAAATGTTGGATTATTTGTTCTAGCTGTTGGTGCAATTGAATCCATTTTTGGAGCTATTTTATACTTGCTTAAAGTCTGAATGCCCCACAGGGATTAGTCTGGCTGGCTTTGCAGTACACTTTCTGTCACATTAAATATTGTGCTAAAACCTGTTGCTTCCTGACATGGGCAGGCCTTCCACCTGGCATTGAACATGCAGAGAGGCCATACAGAGCAGGACAAGCCACTGGAGAGGAAGGAGGAGGGTGAGAAGAGGAAACTGTTATGTTCTGTGGTTCCCCTGATCAGGAATTACACACACAGAGTGTATATGTGTTCGACTAGTACAATTATTTATTATTAAACACGTGGGCAGGTAACTAACAGATCTATGTACAAACAAAGTTATTCAAGTTCCTAGAGAGTTACTCTAAGTGCGATTGTCCTACCATCCATCCTGCTACCAACTGCTGAGTCCCGTCTGTCACCTGATGCATGTCTGCGCCATCCACTGGCGGGAGGTCATACCAGTGATTACATACATTGTTGAACAGCTTTATACATTTGTACAGTTATATACAGTTACGTACAGTTATACACAGATATACATGTATGCATAGCACCACAGAAACTATATTCACAGAGGCACTTCAGGGAGCAATTCACTTACCACAATTTCATTGAGGAATAATGCTTGAATTGTCTTCACTTCACAAAAGAGATTGTGATTGAAATGTGTCAACTGCTGCATCCATGACTGCAGATTAAGGGCAACATTGCTTGTGGCTGACAAGGTGACTATGTTCACAACTTTTCTACATCTGGCTCCTTTTAGGAAGTATAAGCAATACCTTGCAGCTTGTAGTGCATGGCTCTATAAGGGAGGACACTGAGACCCTACAAACAAAGATACCGAACTTCATCTTAATCCCTCTTGCCATCTAGAAATGAATAAGAGGGGCGGGATTCAACGGGGGTACGGCGTGAATCCTGTCCCCGCCGGCTGCCGAACTCTCCGGTGCCGAAGTTTTGGCGGGGGCGGGAATCGCGCCGCAGCGGCCCTCCCGGCGATTCTCCGGCCCGCGATGGGCTGAGTAGCCGCCCATTTCTTTGCCAGTCCCACCGGCGTAAATTAGAGTAGGTCCTTACCGGCGGGACCTGGCGGCGTGGGCGGCCCCGTGGTTCTCGGTGGGGTGCGGGGGGATCTGGCCCTGGGAGGTTTCCCCACGGTGGCCTGGCCCGCGATTGGGGCCCTGTGGCGTGGGGGCACTCTATTCCTCCGCATCGGCTGCTGTGGTCCTCCACCATGGCCGATGCAGAGACGAAGCCCTCTGCACATGCGCTGGGATGACGCCAGCACACGGTGCAGATCCCGCGCATGCGTCAACTCGTGCCAGCCGGCGGAGACCCTTCGGCACCAGGTGACGTGGCGTCAAGCCCCTTCCCCGACGGCCGGTGGGGCGCAAACCACTCCGGGGTGGGCCTAGCCCCTGAAGGTGCGGAGGATTCCGCACCTTTGGGGCGGCCCGACGCCGGACTGGTTCATGCCACTCCTCGGCGCTGGGACTCCCCTGTCCCACCGGGTAGGGGAGAATCCCGCCCGAGGAAGGAACAAACATTGGCTAGTGCAGGGTGCCATTTACAGAACGCACACTGCTTTCCATGCTCCTTATTTATACTCAACCATTTTCATGAGGAGCAGCATGAGAGTGCCCCCCTCCACCCCATTGGATTTGGTGGAGCCAAAGAATTGTTTAAAAATAAGTACCAAAAATTGGAAACCCGAGGTACTTGTAATACATAGATATTGGTAGCGTTAAGCAACATATTAGTATGGTCATACTTATTAAGGATGTGCTGACTATCTTCTTAGATTTTACTGCACTTTACCGACTATTAATTACTTTCAAAATGTGTTATGTGGCCAAATGCAGCAGCCATTTTGTGCACAGCAAATTCCCACAAGCAGCAGTGGGTTGACTGGTCAGTTAATCTGCTTTTGGCAGTGTTGGTGGAGGTGGGGTGAGTGTGACTGTACTTGACATCAAGGCCACATTTGACTGAGTGTGGCATCACGGAGACCTAGCAAAGCTGAAATCAAATGAAATCAAGGGGGAAAATGCTCCACTGTTGGGAGTCATACCTGGCACATAGGAAGTTGTTGGAGTTCAGTCATCTCAGTCCCAAGACATCACTGCAAGACTTCCTTAGGATAGCATCCGACACTCAACTGTCTTCAGCTGCTTCACGAATGACCTTTCTTCCAATATATGCTTAGAAGTGGGGTTGTTCACTGATGACTGCACAATGTTTAGCATCATTCGCAACTCCTCAGATACCGAAGCAATCCATGTCCAAATGCAGCAAGACCTGGACTGGTTGACAAGCGGCGAGTAATATTTGCGGCACACCCACACCATTCCTACATCCACACCCCCTCTCCTCCACCATCACCATCTCTACAGCCCCTCCCCCACACACTCCCCTCACCCCCACTTTTCTACCCCCTGGCTCGCAATGCCACATCGGCTAGTGCCTGGGCAATGCCCTCAGCCATAGCCCGTTGTGACTGGGCCATGCTCGAGAGTACTGCTGCAATGTCCAGGTGGCCCTGGCACATGGCTGACTATGATAGGGCATCCCTGTCCTGAGCCTCAACCTTTGCCTGCGCAGAGTGCCCAGGCTTTGGGACATCCTGACCCATGACCGAAATCTACGTCCCCAAGGACACCATCGCGGATGCCAACCGTGCGGTGTTGGCCTGGGTGGCACGCAATGTGGGCACCATCTCCTGCTCCTGCTGGTTGTTGGACTCCTCTAACTGCACCTGCAGCTGTTGGATCGTTACTGATCTCCCCCCCCCTCATGTAGTACCTGACTCTGAGATTGCATGTCCACAATAGATGCGACCACCTTTTCCAGAAGCTCGAAACCCGTTGCTGTTGAAAACTCACCACTATTCTTAGAAGTCCCCCTATACCAAAAAGGGCCGACATACTAAATGATGAACAGGGATTCTCACTCCCCAACTCCGATGCAGGCTTCTGTGGGTGCTATTCAGGTCAAACTATATTTTCAAGTTATCCCCCGGTATAACCCACACCTTCACCGAAGATTTCATCTACTTACCACTTAGTAGCATCGATCCTGGGTCCCGCATTGCTAAGTAAGTAAAGTAGGTTAATAACCACTGTTTCAGGTTAAAACTTTTAAGTTATTTTATTATTATATTTTTTCTTTTAAAAGCTGCAATCACTTTCTTCACAGAAAGGTAAAAAGATCTTGCTTCTGGATCCTTCTGGTTGGTTGAAGGGACCTTCAGGCCCACCTTGACAATCAATCTTCTTTTTAAAATCTGGTCTTCTTTAGATGTATTCGCTGGTGAGCTCGGTTGCTATGTCCTATCTTTCCCATGTACCAAGCTGTGAGAGCTGGCTATCTCTGAGCTGACTCTGCCTCCTCTTTAAATTCTAGTCTTCCTTAGATGTATTAGCTGTTTTAGCTCGGCTCCTATGTCTTATCTTTCCCATGACCGAGCTGGCTGTAAGCTGACTCTGCTTGCTTCTCTTGCTGCTTCTCTGATTCTCTCTCTCTCTCTGAGTTCTGGTAGTTCCTGCTCTGGTCTCTGGGTTTATATATATTCTCTTCTAACAGTTATTACGTTTTTATGACTTTATTGTAAAGTAACTTTTATTTCATTTTGATTGTAAAAAGTATCTTTGATCTAAACATTCTAATACAACTAAGTATTCATTTTGACATGACCTCACCTCTCATGTCTCTGATTACATTGTTTACTTTGTGATGTTCAAAGTTCCTTTGTGATATTCAAAAATGCTTTGGTTTCAATAGGGGTATGAAATTTTGGTTTGGTTCCTGTCATTTCTATAGTTTTATTTTCCAATTGTGTCCCCAACTCATAATTTTGACTTTGATTTTAGCTTTAAATTATGTTTCTCGTAGACTGATAGTCTCCAGTTTTCAGAAGGGCATGTGACCCTTCAAGACAAACAAGACAAGACGCATGATTGGACAGCGGGTTGGGGTGGCAGCTGTAGCTTGTCAGCCTCTGGAGTGACAATCCTGAATCTGGCGAATCAGACACCGTATTTCATTGTAATTGGTTGTGTTCCAAGTGGCATCGGAGTCCCTTAACGGTTGTTGGATTGATCTGGGAACAGAACCAATTTTGCTGTCGTAGAACACCACTGATTCAGTCCCGCTGTCAGCACTTTGTTTCTGACACGGGGAATTCCACAGCATGACACTGCTCAAAATATTACACCGAATTAAGACTGAATTTGAGAAAGAATATTCCCCTCTCCCATATGAGGCTGCTTTCATCGAAGTGCCCTGCCGAGTAACACAGGCGACTATAGTCTTTCAATCAGTGGATGATCTTGTTGGTGGAATTCTGGTTAAACCAGTCTTTAATATTGTCTAGCTGCTTCTTCTGCTATCGGCCTATTGCTCTTCTTTTGATAATCCTTTTGGTGGTGATGAAGCATTTCAACCCTTCTGCACAAATAATATTTTCAAAGAACTCCATTTTGTTTCAATTATTTATTACTTAAGAGTCACCTTGTTTTTCCGTCCTCAATCAGTTTTAATAGATATTTTCTCCACCCATTTTACCCCTGTGATCTTTCTGAATCACTACATTTGCAAGCAGTTTACTTTATTGTCTTCCTCTTTCTCAATGTTTCAAGCTTCATGGGCAGAATTCTCCGACCCCCCGGGGGACCAAAGTCCCGCCGCTAACAGGCCTTTCCCGCCGGCGTGGTTTAAACCACCTCTGATACCGGCGGGATTGGCGGCGCGGGCGGGCTCCAGGGTCCTGGGAAGGGGGGGGCGCGGGACGATCTGACTCCGGGGGGTGCCCCCACGGTGGCCTGGCTTGCAATCGGGGCCCACCAATCGGCGGGCCTGTGCCGTGGGGGCACTCTTTTTCTTCCGCCCCGCCATGGCCTTCACGATGGCGGGGGCGGAAGAGACCCCCTCCCCTGCGCATGCGCCGGTATGACATCGTCATTGGACCCCTGGCTGGCGTGGCCCCAAAGGCCGTTCGCGCCGGCCGGCAGAGCGGGAGCCACTCTGGCGCAGGCCTAGCACCTAAAGGTGCGGAGAATTCCGCACCTTTCGGGAGGCTCGTCGCCGGAGTGGTTCATGCCACTCCGTCCCGCCGGGACCGCCTGCCCCGCCGGGTAGGGGAGAATCCCGGCCCACATCTATAATTCATCTCTGATCAGACAGAATGGGCGCGATTCTCCGCACCCGCGAAAAATCGCAACGTTGGCCGTTAAAACGGGCGCATTTTACGACGGTCGGGAAGGGTCCATTTCCCGACGTATTCACGTCCGGGAAATGGGCTAGGAACGCGGCCACGTCAATCGCGTGCACGATGACGACGGAACGTGACGACGATACGACCACGCCCACGTGACGCCGCCCGACGCCGTCAAAAGGCGCAGGCGAGCACAGAATCTGTCGGCCATGATGTCGGAGCTCAGGAGAGCTGCCCCTCGGTTTGTTGAGGCCGATGTCGAGACGCTGCTCGATGCCGTCGAGCAGAGGAGGGGCATCATCTGCCCGCGTAGAGGGCATCGCCAACCTGCCAGTGCTGTGCGCCAGGCCTGGCGTGACGTGGCTGCTGCCGTTAGTGCTGTGGGGCAGAACCCTCGCTCAGCAGAGCAATGCAGAAAAAAGATGCACAACTTCACCAGGGCTGCCAGGGTAAGTGCCAAGAGGGTGCCCCCTGGTCACAACCATCCCTCCCCTCTTAACTTAATCACCCACCTCCCCCCCTGGCACGGGGGGGTGGAGGGGGATTGGGGCAGAGTTAGTTGAGGGTGGTTCACAAAGTTGCCACAGACCCAGCGCTCTGGCCCCCGTGGAGAGATGCAATGGTCTTATTACAACTTGACCCCCAAACTGTGCCAGTATCTGAACGGCCTGCTGATACCTGCCGTATTGTAATGATCTACCTATGTCCCCCTCCCCCAACAGGCCAAGACCGCTCACAACACCCGTGAGTGGCACCAGACTGGAGGGGGTTCGCCCAACCTGCACCCCCTCACCACGTTTGAGCAGAGAGCACTGGACCTTGTTGGGGGTTCTGGCACCCGGGAGGTCGCGCTATGCGTGGTTGGCGGAGCTGCAACAAGTGAGACAACTCTCCATGACAAACACCCCCCCCCTCCCCCATCCTCTGTCCCCTTCACACACCCTGCCCACTTGGACACCTCCCCCATCCTCTGTCCTTCACACCCTGCCCACTGGGACACCTCCCCCATCCTCTGTCCCTTCACACATCCTGCCCACTTGGACACCTCCCCCATCCTCTGCCCTCACACCCTGCCCACTTGGACACCTCCCCCATCCTCTGTCCCTTCACACCCTGCCCACTGGGATACCTCCCCCATCCTCTGTCCCTTCACACACCTGCCCACTTGGACACCTCCCCCATCCTCTGTCCCTTCACACATCCTGCCCACTTGGACACCTCCCCCATCCTCTGTCCCTTCACACCCTGCCCACTGGGACCGTCCAGCGCCCGGCCGAGCGAATCTAAATAAGCCGTTTCATTTTCTTCCCTAGGACGTGATGCCGAACGACCAGGGCCGTCTGCCTCCAGGCGGTGACACGCATCTGGCCCTGCCTCACCCAGGGCTGCACAACATTCGGTGCCCGATCAGCGGGGAGTCCCATCCTCCCTAACAGAATCTGTGGAGCAGGACGCCCAGAGGGCGGCGACACAGCAGGAAACAGAAATGGCCCGCCAACGCCCTGCGGCCTCTCATCTGGGCGATGACACAGAGTAGGCGTCAACCCAAGACGACCTCGAGCTTGCGGCACTGCTATCTCCCACACCATCCATCATCCCAGAGACACTCACCCCGGCTGGCCTATTTAGTGATGAGGCTCCTGGGTCACAGTCTGGGTCGCACATCACAGCTCAGCAGGTACAGCAGGTGGAGGTCGGAGCAGACGAGGGCCCGGACTGGCGGAGGCCAGGCCAGGCCCAGCATGCAGCTGGCTCCCAGACATTTTCTGAGTTCCTGAAGTTTCTCAACCCACCCGCAGAGCCGATGCCTCAAGAAACCCAGGGAAAAAATGACGGGATGAGGGCTGTCTTCCTGGCTCTGCAGACGCTGTTAGAGGAGTCGAACCGCGTCCACAAGCAGGGAGTGGTGCCGCTCATGGCAGTGACCCAGTCCGACACCGCACGGATGGCATCCGCGGTGGAGGCAATGGGTCAGGTTATGCAAGGCGTTGGGGTTAATGTGCACGCGTCATCCTCGGCCCTGGACAGGGTTGCCCTCTCACAGGCAGCAATGTGCCAGAGCCAAAACGACATTGCCGGTGCCCTGCGGGCCTTGGCCCAGTCTCACCAGGTCATGGCCCAGTCGTAGCAGTCAGTCGCCGAGACCATCAACCGCCTGACACATGTGTTGGATGGCGTCGCGCACTCACAGGTTGAGGTCGCACAGTCCCTGGCGGGAATGTCTAACTCCCTGGACTCCGTCTCTGCAAACCTTCGGATCCTGGTGGATACCGTTGCAGGCCTCCAGGACTGGCAGTGCCAGGTGTCGGTGGCGCGACGGGGCACCTCCCCGCTCGCACCTCTGTCCCAAAGGGAGGCCCGGGGGCCACTGGGCTCCCCGAGGGAGGAGGAGGTTTCGGGGCCCGTCCCATTAAGTCCATCACGGGACGTCCCGGAATTCTCGGCCTCCCCCAGTCCCATCCCTGGTGCATCGGGTGGGCAGCAGGCAGAGCAGGGTGGCACAACGTCACCCGAGACGCCCGCAGAGCAGCCTGGCCCATCAAGGCCGAGTCGCCCCAGGAAACGCTTGGCCAAGGAGAAACGAGTCGAAGGGGGCGATTCGCAGCAGTCCTCCTCCACTCCTGCTGTATCATCTGGGGACTCACGTAGACGTAGTGGTAGGGCCCGTAAGGCAACAAAGTGAGACACAGAGTAAGTTGGCACGGGTGAAGGGCACAGTTTAGTTGTAGGGGCTAGGGCACCTGTAAATTATTGTTAACATTAAACGCACTGTTCCACCTTACTTGTAAAACCGTGTGATTGTTCCACAGGCACAGGAATTGTGATGGTGACCGAGTGTCGCTGGGGTTGACGAGCGGTGAAACTTCGGTGCCAGGTGTGCAGTCCCTGCCCCTCCCCCCACCCCCTCCCACAGCTAGCCCACGCGGGCACGTGATAGAGTGTCCGTGATGAACTCAGCGGCCACCAAGGTGGATGGTTCAGCTATTGCCATGGGTCAGACTCTCTCTGACCATTCTGAGCTCACAGCTCTTCGCAGAGCGGGCTGTCATCATTCCACATGGCACTGATCACACCCGCTGACACAGCCATCAATGTTGTGCCATACCGTCTGGACCCAGTGGTAAGGGTGATGTCGAAGTGGAGCAGTGTACACTGAGAGGGGGTGGGGTTATGGTGGTGGCAGTTGTGTGTTGACCCTCTGCACGACTAGCGATGCAGGTGGTGGTTTGGTGTTCAGCGGGGACGTCACATGCGACGCGTGAACCGTGCTTCCACCAAGGCGTTGCGTGCCCGCCGTCCTCGCCGGGTCGGTCGTGCCGCCTCCTGGACATCACCAGCACCTGGGTCGTGTCTGCGTGCTGCGTCCGCCACTCCACCAGCCTCCTCCTCCTCCTCCTCCTCCTCCTCTTGCTCCTCCTCCCTCTCCTCCTCCTCCTCCTCCTCCTCCTCCTCCCTCTCCTCCTCCTCCTCCTCCTCCCTCTCCTCCTCCTCTGTGCAGGCACCACTGCCACTGGCTTCTCCCTCCGTCTCCTGCAACAGGTCATCTCCCCTCTGCATCGCGATGTTGTGCAGCGCGCAGCAGACCACTACAATGCGAGCGACCCTGTCGGGCTGGTACTGCAGGGCCCCTCCGGAGCGGTCCAGGCACCCGAATCTCATCTTCAGGAGGCCAAGGCAGCGCTCCACCACACCCCTGGTTGCTGCATGGGCCTCGTTGTATCGGGTTTCCGCATTGGTCTGAGGCCTCCGTATAGGCGTCATCAGCCAAGACCTCAGCGGATAACCCCTGCCGCCTAGCAACCAGCCCCTCAGCCGGGGGGGACGTCCCTCAAACATCGCAGGGATGAACGACTGCGCCAGTATGTAGGAGTCATGCACACTCCCTGGAAACCTTGCACAGACATTCATGATCCTCATGTGGGGGTCGCATACCACCTGGATACTCATGGAGTATGTCCACCTCCTGTTTGTGAACACGTCCCTGTCCCCTGCAGGCGGGCGCATGGGGACGTGAACACAATCGATTGCCCCCTGCACCATCGGTATCCCGGCCACTCTGGCAAATCCACGAGCTCGTGAGTCTGGAGTTGCTCGGTCCTCGGAAAAGGTGATGTAGATGTCAGCGATGGCATAGAGGGCGTCGGTCACATCCCGGATGCACCTGTGCACCGATGACTGGGAGATCCCGGAGAGGTCCCCGCTCGGAGACTGGAAGGAGCCGGTCGCATAGAAGTTAAGAGCGACCGTCACCTTGATGGCAACTGGGATCGCGTGTCTTCCCCCCGTTCCACGTGGGGCGAGGTGCGCCACGAGGTGACAGATATGTATCACCGTCCGCCTACGCAGCCGGAGTCTCCTCCTGCAGGTGATGTCCGTCATTGTTAGGAAAGAGACCCGGACACGGTACACCCTCGGCCTTGGTCGTCGCCTCTGGCGCCGTGGCTGCACCCTCACTCTCTCCTCCTCCCCCTCCTCCTCCTCCCCATGCTGCTCGACGACTGGCAACTCCTTGGCCCTTCCCTCTGCTGCTGCAGCTGTCCCTGCATCCACTGCGGTTTGTGGCTGTGGATGCTGCTCCATCTCCAAATGCAGTGCAGCGGCCCCAACCACTGCGCAGAACATAGCCGTTCTGTTCGCAGACATTGTGCTAACCTACAGAAGGGTGGTGGGGGCAGAGAAACGGGACATGTTAGACGGAGGTTAGTCGACACCTCGGCAGCCGCCTGCCACGGGATACCTGTGTGTCCCGGTGTCCTGGTCGCGCTGCTGACACGCGGGCAGCCTAACCCCATGTCACTTTCTGCATCCAACGGGCAGTTAACTACGTCCTCTTCACCGGTGCGTCAGTGGCCTGTGTCCGTAAGCCACAGGGGAACCAGTGGCCGTGTCCTTGTGACCGGCACGCCATGGCATGGTGGCAGACATTTTGTTACGGGGTTGGACGGGTCACTCGCTCACTCTCTCCCTAACACCCCCCCCCACTCCCACTCTCACTCCCCCCCTCCGTCTCCCCCCTCCGTCTCCCCACTCCCCCCTCCATCTCCCCCACTCCCCCCTCCGTCTCCCCTCCTCCGTCTCTCCGTCTCCCCCACTCCCCCCTCCATCCCATCCCCCCTCCGCCTCCCCCACTCCCCCCTCCGTCCTCCCCCACTCCCCCCCTCCGTCTCCCCACTCCCCCCCTCCGTCTCCCCCACTCCCCCCCCTCCGTCTCCCCCACTCCCCCCCTCAGTCTCCCCCACTCCCCCCTCCGTCTCCCCCACTCCCCCCTGCTCTGGACCCCCCTTCCGTTCTCGGGGATGCCTTCCCCGTTGTGGCCAGACTCCAGCAGTGCGCTGAGCGGTGCGCTCACCTCCTCGAAGCTGTCGTCAGCCAGCACGACTGGTTGACGAACTTGAAAAGCAGGTGTGTTGGACGCCGTGTAAACAGTGCATGATGACGTCGGGACTTCGGCCCATCCGGGCTGGAGAATAGCGGGGGGCCAGAAACTAGCGATTCTGGTCGTGTCGGGGGCGCGTTCGAGGCGTTTGATGGAAATGGTGACTTGGAGTTTGTGCGGGGTTCAGAGAATAGCGGGAGGGCGTCGGACCCGCGTCGCCGTGGAAATATGCCCCGCCCGCTATTCTCCGACCTGTCGTGAGTGCGGAGAATCGCGCCCAATATTTTAGTACATGGATCCTAATTTCAAGACACAAGCTGAATGTTTTTTTTGGATTGCAGTATTGCCTTTGACATTGATGTTATTGTGCTTCCAAGATAGTTGAATTGATTGACATGTTTAACTTGCTTCTGTGTCAGGCACGTTGGTGAGGCTGAAGTCAAGTATGTTTTTCCATCTTATTGCTTCACTCACAGGGCGCGATTCTCCGCTCCCCACGCCGGGTGGGAGAATCGCGGGAGGGCCGGGCAAATCATGACATGCCGCCCTGGCACCCCCGGTGATTCTCCCACCCCCCCCCCCAAAAATGGCGTGTTGCGTTTTCCCGCTCGGAAAATCGCTGCTCACCGTTTTTCACGGCGACCAGCGATTCTCCGGCCCGGATGGGCCGAGCGGCCTGATGAACCCGACCGGTTCACGCCGGCGCCAACCACACCTGGTCGCTGCCGGCGTGAACATCGCGCTACAAGTGTGGGGCCTGTGGGGGGCAGAGGGAGGATCGAGCACCACGGGCGTGCTCAGGAGATGACTGGCCCGCGATCGGTACCCACCAATCGTCGGGCCGGCGTCTCTAAGAGACGCACTTTATCCCCTCCGCCGCCCTGCAAGATCAAGCTGCCCTGTCTTGTGGGGCAGCAGAGGGGAAGACGGCAACCTCGCATGCGCGGGTTGGAGCCGGCCAACCTGCGCATGCGCGGCTGACGTCACTTAGGCGCCACCGGCCGCGTCATTCTCGGTGCTCCGCTTTGACGCAAGCGTCAAGGCCCGGCGGCCGAGTTTCTCGCAACGCCGCTCCTAGCCCCCGGGGGGGGGGGGGGGGGGGGGGGGGGTGGAGGAGGAGAATAGGCGGCAAGGAGCAGCCTCCGACACCGGAGTGAAACACTCTGGGTTTCACTCCGGCGTCGGCACTCAGTCTCCCTTTGGGAGAATGGCGCCCACAATCTGCCGTAGACCCAGTCTACCAATTATGTGCTGTAGATCGTGACCAGTTTGGTCAACAGTGTGCTGCCAAGCCACTCTTGGTTATGGACATTGAAGTCCCCGAACCAGAATACGTTTGTGCCATTGCCACCCTCAGTGCTTCCTCCAAATGCTGTTCAACATGGAGGACTACTGATTGTTCTGATTTTTGGGAGAATTGAATGTAACAAAAAACCTGTGAAATGTGTTTTATTGGTTGTACAAAAATAAGGAGAGGATTCGGCTATTTAAAGTATCATTGGCCTACAGAGATAGTAGCTGGAATTCTCCGCCCCCATTTTTTGTGGGCGGGAAATTGGTGGGGGCAGAGAATCCAACGAGAGATCCCAAGTGGCTCTTATGCCGGCAGGATTTCCCATTTCCTTTGTCAGTGCCCGCTGCCAATGCATTTCCCATCTTGAAAGTTTCACACTTAGTCCTGCAGGATTGCTACCCCTCAAGTGGAACACAACGGCCCCCCCCCCCCACCCCACCCCACCCCACACCGCCCCCCCACCCACCCACACCACCACACCCCACCCCCATATTGCAGTGGAGGCCGGGACGCTAAATGGCTTCAAGGCAGAGATAGATAAATTCTTGATGTCGCGAGGAATTAAGGGCTATGGGGAGAATGCTGGGAGGTGGAGTTGAAATGCCCATCAGCCATGATTGAATGGCGGAGTGGACTCGATGGGCCGAATGGCCTTACTTCCACTCCTATGTCTTATGTCTTATGGTCTAACCTGGACTGTGCACTCTGTTGTTTTGTGTAATGAACTCCAATTGGCTTTATTGGTTGGCCAATTGGAGTATGAGCTCCCTCAATGATAGCTCATTGAGGGGCCCATATAATCACCTGTGTAGGCTTTGAAAGCCAGTCTTAAGTTGACTGGACTGCTAGCAGCACTGTTTGTAGCTGCTCCTGTAATATCGTTATTGTAAATAAATATTGGTGTAGTGACGGAACTCCTGCCTCCCGTGGATTACTACATTTTGTCTCATAGGGGGCGAAATTCTCTGACCCCCAGCAGGGTCGGAGAATCGCCTGGGGCTGCCGAAAATCCGGCCCCCGCCGTGGCAGAGATTCTCCGCCACCCGGGAAGTGGCAGCGGCGGAAGCTCGCCACTCCGATTGGAGAGGCCCCTGCGGTGATTCTCCGGCCCGGATGGGCCGAAGTCCCGCCGCTGGGAGTCCTCTCCCGCCGCCGAGGTTTGAACCACCTCTGTAACGGCGGGATCAGCGGCGCGAGCGGGCCCCCGGGGTCCTGGGGGGGGGGCGGGGGGGGGGGGGGGCGATCGGACCCCAGGGGGTGCCCCCACGGTGGCCAGGCCCACGATCGGGGGCCCCCGCTCAGACTCCGGGTCAGTGCCCTGGGTGCACTAATTCTCTTCCGCGGCCACCACGGCCTCCGCCGTGGCGGAAGCGGAAGAGAAACCCACATCGTGCATGCGCCGTGGTCACGTCAGCGGCAGCTGGCCGCTGACGTCACCGCCGGCGCATGCACCGACCGGCGGCCAGCCACGCTGCCGGGGGCGCCAGTTTTTTGCGCCAGTCTTCTGGTGCCAACCGCTCCGGCGCGGGGCTGGCCCCCAAAGGTGGGGAGAATTCCCCACCTTTGGGGAGGCCCGACCCCTGAGTGGTTGGCGGCACTCCCCTACGCCGGGCCCCTTCGTCACGCTGGGTAGGGGAGAATCCAGCCCAGGGTCTGTGGTAGTCGGTATTAGGGGTATTACGGTACCCAGGTTGAGGCTGTAAGACCATTGGTGTGGGAGGTACCTGAGACAGCAATATCATTGGTGAAGCCTGCCTGCTGGTTCTATCCAGTAAGGTGGAGTATAAGAGTCTGTGTCTCCCTAGCGGCTGCATTCTGAACCTGTGCTGCTGGGGGAAACATCTAGTCCAATAAAGCCTTCAATTGTACTCCAATCTTGCTTCTGGAGCCATTGATCGAGCATCAATTTATTGGACTAGATTTTAAAGAATGTAGCTCCGAATCTAGCCAGAGTGTCTGCAACTCAGCCCCCACGCAGCAAACTCAGCGACAACAGGGCAACACGGTGGCACAGTGGTTAGCATTGCTGCCTATGGCGCTGAGGACCCGGGTTCGAATCCCGGCTCTGGGTCACTGTCCGTGTGGAGTTTGCACGTTCTCCCCGTGTCTGTGTGGGTTTCGCCCCCACAACCCAAAGATGTGCAGGTTAGGTGGATTGGCCACGCTAAATTGCCCCTTAATTGGAAAAAATAATTGGGTACTCTAAATTTATTTTTAAAAACTCAGCGACAACCTTCAAACACTGGCTGACGTGGCTCAACGGGTATCTGAGGACAGCCACAACTACACCCACGGAGGACTAGAAGATGCAAGTTCTCCACTCGAGGGTGAGCCCAGAGATCTACACCCTCATCGAGGATGCAGACAATTGAGGCCGCGATGGCCCTGTTGAAAGGACACTATATTCGCCCAGTAAACCAGGTCTACACCAGGTCTACACCCGACATCTGCTAGCGACGAGGCGACAAATCTCCGGGGAATCGCTGGAGGAGTTCTACTGTGCACTCCTGGTGTTAGGTAGGAACTGTGACTGCCCGCAAGTTTCAGCCAGCGACCACACAGAACTTTTGATCCAGGACGTATTCATTGCAGGTATGCTGTCATCCCAAATCTGCCAGCGGTTGCTAGAGAAAGAGACACTGGGCCTCAAGGAGGCATAGGCCCTTGCCAGCTCCCTGGATGTGGCCTCCCGAAACGCCTGCACGTACGTGCTCGACCGCGTGGCAGCCCCTTGGACAGCATGGGACCCCCTCGCAGCCGACCCCGATGCATCCCCCATCCCCCCACAAGCTTGTGCCGCGCGGCTACCGGGCAACCCGGGGGGGGCCCCGCTGTTATTTTTTGCGGGCAAGCCAAGCACCCCCGGCAGCGCTGCACAGCCCGCTCCTCCACCTGCAAAGGGTGCGGCAAAAAGGGCCATTTTGTGGCAGTATGCCAGGCCCAGGCGGTCGCTGCGATCTCCGGGGGCGAAACGGGACCGCCATCACAACTCCCTCCACGAGCCACGTGCGGCCAACGGGTGGCACCATCTTCCTTTTCCCGAGCCACATGCGGGTCACGGGCGCCACCATCTTGTTCCACAGAGACCACGTGCGACGGATGGGCACCGCCATCTTGCACACCCCCAGCCATGTGTGACCAGTGGGCGCCGCCATCTTGGCTGGAGTCTCAGGACCCCGATTCGGATGACCACATACCGCCCGAGCAAAAATCTCCAACTTTTACCACGACTCGCCTCGGTGACCCTGGACCAGTCTCGGCCCCGAACGCTCTTGACCGCGACGACGACCGTGCTCATCAACGGGCGCGAAACATCCTGCCTGATCAACTCCGGGAGCACAGAGAGCTTCATACAACCCAACACGGTAAGGCGCTGTTCTCTTACCATCCACCCAGTTAACTAAAGAATCTCCATGGCCTCCGGGTCTCACTCTTTAGAGATCAAAGGGTTCTACGAACCTCGCGGTCCAGGGAAGGCAATTAAAAAACTTCCGTCTCTACGTCCTCCCTCACCTCTGCGCTGCCACACTCCTAGGGTTAGACTTCCAATGTAACCTCCAGAGTTTAACCTTTAAATTTGGCGGCCCTATACCCCCTCTCACTATCTGCAGCCTTGCGACCCTCAAGGTTGATCCGCCTTCCCTTTTTGCAAACCTCATCCTGGATTGCAAACCTGTCGCCACCAGGAACAGACGGTACAGTGCCCAGGACCGGACCTTCATTAGGTTGGAAGTCCAGCAGTTACTGTAGGAAGGTATTATTGAGGCTAGCAACAGTCCCTGGAGAGCTCAAGTAGTGGTTGTAAAGACCGGGGAGACGCATAGGATGGTCATCGATTATAGTCAGACAATCAACAGGTATACGCAGCTCGACGCGTACCCTCTCCCCCGCATATCTGATTTGGTCAATCAGATTGCACAATACAAGGTCTTTTCCACGGCGGATCTCAAGTCCGCCTATCACCAGCTCTCCATCCGCCCTAGCGACCGCAAATACACTGCATTCAAAGCAGATGGGCGGCTCTACCACTTCCTAAGGGTTCCCTTCAGTGTCACAAATGGAGTCTCGGTCTTCCAACGGGAGATGGACCGAATGGTTGACTGGTATGGTTTGCGGGTCACGTTTCCATACCTCGATAATGTCACCATCTGTGGTCACAACCAGCAGGACCACGACACCAACCTCCAAAAATTCCTCCATGCCGCAAAAAATCCTTAATCTAACCTACGACAAGGGCAAATGCGTGTTTAGCACCAACCGTCTAGCCATCCTCGGCTACGCAGTGCATGATAGAGTTATAGGCCCAGGTCCCGAACGCATGCGCCCCCTCATGGAGTTTTCTCTCCCCCACTGCTCCAAGGCCCTGAAACGCTGCCTGGGATTTTTTTCATATAATGCCCAGTGGGTCCTCAACTATGCGGACAAGGCCCGCCCACTAAATCAATCCATGGTTTTTCTCCTGTCGGCAGAGGCCCATCAGGCCTTCAGCCGCATCAAAGCGGACATCGCAAAGGCCACGATGCACGCAATCGACGAATCCTTTCCATTCCAAGTCGAGAGCGGCACGTCCGATGTAGCTCTGATGGCCACCCTCAACCAAACGGGCAGACCCATGGCCTTTGTCTCACGCACCCTCCCCGCTTCAGAAATCCGCTATTCATCTGTTGAAAAGGAGGCCCAGGCCATAGTAGAAGCTGTGCGGCACTGGAGGCATTACCGGCAGGAGATTCACTCTCCTCACTGACCAGTGGTCGGTTGCTTTCATGTTCGATAATGCACAACCTAATCGAGCTCTCCACCTACAACTATGAAATCTTGTATTGTCCAGGGAAGCTAAACGAGCCTCCTGATGCCCTATCCCACGGCACATGTGCCAACGCACAAGTGGACCGACTCCAAACCCTCCACGACGACCTCTGCCACCTGGGGCTCACTCGATTCTTCCATTTCATCAAGACCTGAAACCTGCCCTACTCCATCGAGGAGGTCAGGCTCGCCACCAAGAACTACCAAATCTGAGCGGAGTGGAAGCCGCACTTCTACAGGCCAGAGAAAGCGCAACTGATAAAGGCTTCCCATCCCTTTGAACGCCTCAGTATGGCCTTCATAGGGCACCTCCCGTCCACCAACCGCAACACATATTTCCTGAACATGATTGACGAGTACTCCCAGTTCCCATTCGCCATCCCCTGCCCCGACATGACCACAGCCACTGTCATAAAAGCCCTCCATAGCATCTTTACACTGTTCGGATTCCCCGCTTACATTCACAGCGATAGGGGGCCCTCCTTTATGAGCGACGAACTGTGTCAATTCCTGCTCAGCAAGGGCATTGCCTCGAGCAGGACGACCAGTTACAACCCCCGGGGAAACGGGTAGGTAGAGAGGGAGAACAGAACGGTCTGGAAGACCGTCCTACTGGCCCTACGGTCCAGGAATCTCCCAGTCTCCCACTGGCAGGAAGTTCTTCCTGAAGCTCTCCACTCCATCCGATTACTGCTGTGTACCACGACCAACGGAACACCTCTCGAACGTCTCCTTGTCTTCCCTAGGAAGTCCTCCTCCGGGACCTCGCTCCCAACCTGGCTGGCAACTCCTGGACCCATCCTGCTCCGCAAACATCTGTGGGCGCACAAGTCGGACCCATTGGTCGAGAGGGTCCGCCTCCTTCACGCTAACCCTCAGTACGCCTATGTGGCGTTACCCCGACGGCCGACAGGATACGGTCTCCCTACGGGACCTGGCACCCGCTGGATCCCCACCCACCCCCTCCGCCCGTCTCAGGTACCTCCTGTACCTCCAACCCCACCCTCCCACAGCCGCCCCCTTCCCAGGTGGATCGGTTCTCCCACTGGTCCCATCTAGGGGTGCTGAAGCTACTGAAGAAGCCGAAGCCACGGTCCCAGAGCCACGGATGCCCGAGCCGGCGCCTGCATCACTGCCGAAACTGCGACGATCGCAGAGGACGACCAGGGGCCCTGATGAACTAATTGCTTCATTTTGACACATGAATGTAAACAAACACTGTAAATAGTTGCGACGTGTAATGAGGCAAAACACTGTGCTAATGTATACCAGGTACCACCATAACCTCAACGTCTACCACTCTATTACGGGAGATCACCACCCCCGCTGGACTTTTTTTTTTAACAGGGGGTGAAAGTGGTAGTTGATATTAGGGGTATTACGGTACCCAGGTCGATGCTGTAAGACCATTGGTGTGGGTGGTACGTGAGACAGCAAGATCATTGGTGAAGCCTGCCTGCTGGTTCCGCCCAGTAAGGCGGAGTATAAGAACAAAGAAGAAAATTACAGCACAGGAACAGGCCCTTCGGCCCTCCCAGCCTGCGCTGATCCAGATCCTTTATCTAAACCTGTCACCTATTTTCCAAGGTTTACTTCCCTCTGTTGCCGCCCGTTCATATACCTGTCTAGATGCCTCTTAAATGATGCTATCATGCCCGCCTCTACCACCTCTGCTGGTAAAGGGGCTGGTTTAGCTCACCAAGCTAAATCGCTGGCTTTTAAAGCAGATCAAGCAGGCCAGCAGCACGGTTCGATTCCCGTACCAGCCTCCCCGGACAGGCGCCGGAATGTGGCGACTAGGGGCTTTTCACAGTAACTTCATTGAAGCCTACTCGTGACAATAAGCGATTTTCATTTTATTTCATAAAGCGTTCCAGGCACCCACCACCCTCTGCGTAAAAAACTTTCCACGCACATCTCCCTTAAACTTTCCCCCTCTCACCTTGAAATCGTGACCCCTTGTAACTGACACCCCCACTCTTGGAAAAAGCTTGTTGCTATCCACCCTGTCCATACCCCTCATAATTTTGTATGCCTCAATCAGGTCCCCCCCTCAACCTCCGTCTTTCCAACGAAAACAATCCTAATCTACTCAACCTTTCTTCATAGCTAGCACCCTCCATACCAGGCAACATCCTGGTGAACCTCCTCTGCACCCTCTCCAAAGCATCCTCATCCTTCTGGTAATGTGGCGACCAGAACTGCACGCAGTATTCCAAATGTGGCCTAACCAAAGTCCTATACAACTGTAACATGACCTGCCTACTCTTGTACTCAATACCCCGTCCGATGAAGGCAAGCATGCTGTATGCCTTCTTGGCCACTCTATCAACCTGCGTTGCCACCTTCAGGGTACAATGGACCTGAACTCCCAGATCTCTCTGTACATCAATTTTCCCCAAGACCCTTCCATTGACCATATAGTCCGCTCTTGAATTTGATCTTCCAAAATGCATCACCTCGCATTTGCCTGGATTGAACTCCATCTGCCATTTCTCTGCCCAACTCTCCAATCTATCTATATTTTGTTGTATTCTCTGACAGTCCTCCTCACTATCTGCAACTCCACCAATTGTAGTATCATCTGCAAACTTGCTAATCAGACCATCTATACCTTCCTCCAGGTCATTTATGTAGATCACAAACAACAGTGGTCCGAGCACGGATCCCTGTGGAACACCACTAGTCACCCTTCTCCATTTTGAGACACTCCCTTCCACCACTACTCTCTGTCTCCTGTTGCCCAGCCAGTTCTTTATCCAACTAGCTAGTACACCCTGGACCCCATACAACTTCACTTTTGCCATCAACCCGCCATGGGAAACCTTATCAAACGCCTTACTAAAGTCCATGTAATGACATCTACAGCCCTTCCCTCAATTAACTTTGTCACTTCCTCAAATAATTCTATTAGGTTTTAAAGACATGACCTTCCTTGCACAAAACCATGCTGCCTATCACTGATAAGTCTATTTTCTTCCAGATGTGAATAGATCCTATCCCTCAGTATCTTCTCCAACAGTTTGCCTACCACTGACGTCAAGCTCACAGGTCTATAATTCCCTGGATTATCCCTGCAACCCTTCTTAAACAAAGTGACAACATTAGCAATTCTCCAGTCCTCCGGGACCTCACCCGTGCTCAAGGATGCTGCAAAGATATCTGTTAAGGCCCCAGCTATTTTGACCCTCGCTTCCCTCAGTAACCTGGGATAGATCCCATCCGGTCCTGGGGACTTGTCCACCTTAATGTCTTTTAGAATACCCAAAACTTCCCCTTTCCGTATGACAACTTGACCTAGAGTATTTAAACATCTATCCCTAGCCTCAACATCCGTCTTGTCCCTCTCCTTTGTGAATACCGATGCAAAGTACTCATTAAGAATCTCACCAATTTCCTCCGAGTCCACGCATAAATTCCCTCTCTTGTCTTTCAGTGGGCCAATCCTTTCCCTAGTTACCCTCTTGCTCCTTACATACGAATAAAAGGCTTTGGGATTTTCCTTAACCCTGTTAGCCAAAGATATTTCATGACCCCTTTTAGCCCTTTTTATTGCGCGTTTGAGATTCGTCCTACTTTCCCAATATTCCTCCAAAGCTTCATCAGTTTTGAGTCGCCACAATCTTACATATGCTTTCTTTTTCATCTTAGCTAGTCCCACAATTTCACCCATCATCCATAGTTCCCTAATCTTGCCATTTCTATCTCTCATTTTCACAGGAATATGTCTGTCCTGCACTCTAATCAACCTTTCCTTAAAAGACTCCCACATTTCAAATGTGGATTTACCCTTAAACAGCTGCTCCCAGTCCACATTCCCTAGCTCCTGCCGAATTTTGTTATACTCTGCCTTTCCCCAATTTAGCACTCTTCCTTTCGGACCACTCTTGTCCTTGTCCATGAGTATTCTAAAACTTACGGAATTGTGATCGCTATTCCCAAAGTAATCACCGACTGAAACATCAACCACCTGGCCGGGATCATTCCCCAATACCAGGTCCAGTATGGCCCCTTCCCGAGTTGGACTATTTACATACTGCTCTAAAAAACTCTCCTGGATGCTTCTTACAAACTCTTCTCCATGTACGCCTCCAACACTACACGAATCCCATTCAATGTTGGGGAAGTTAAAATCTCCCATCACAACCACCCTATTGCTCCTACATTTTTCTATAATCTGTCTGCATATTTGTACCTCTACTTCATGCTCACTTTTGGGAGGCCTGTAGTAAAGTCCCAACAATGTTACTGCACCCTTCCTATTTCTTAGCTCCACCCATATTGCCTCAGTGCTCGAATCCTCCATCGTGCCCTCCTTAATCACAGCTGTGATATCATCTCTGACGAGTAATGCAACTCCTCCACCCCTTCTACCTCCCTCTCTATCCCTCCTGAAGCATCTATACCCTGGGATATTCAGTTGCCAGTCCTGCCCTTCCCTCAACCAAGTCTCAGTAATACCAATAACATCATATTCCCAGGTACTAATCCAAGCCCTAAATTAATCTGCCTTACCTGCTACATTTCTCGCATTAAAACAAATGCACGACAGACCACCTTTCCCTTTGCGTTCATCATCTCTTCCCTGTCGACTCTGCCCCTTAGTCACATGGAGTTTATTATCTTGTACCTTACCGGCTTTAGTTGCTGCTTCTTTACTGACCTCTAACTGACCTCCTAATCTGGTTCCCATCCCACTGCCACATTAGTTTAAAACCTCCCCAAGAGTTTGTGTCTCCCCAGCTGCTGCATTCTGCACCTGCGCTGCTGGGGAAAACATCTAGTCCAGGGGTGGGCAAACTTTTCCGTGCAAGGGCCACATTCAGAAATTCACAATTCACAAAGGGCCGCATAGTATATTAAGTAAAATAATTACTTCACCCGGTTATGATTCTGGGCGCCTCATATAGAACATAGAACAGTACAGCACAGAACAGGCCCTTCGGCCCTCGACGTTGTGCCGAGCAATGATCATCCTACTCAAGTCAACGTATCCACCCTATACCAGTAAGTAACCCAACAGCCCCCCCCATTAACCTTAAAAAAATTTTTTAAATTTTTTTTTTAATGACTTGGAGGGCCGCAGAAATACCTTTGGCGGGCCGCATGCGGCCCGCGGGCCGTAGTTTGCCCACCCCTGATCTAGTCCAATAAAGGTTTCAATTGTCATCCAATCTCGCTTCTGGAGTCATTGGTCGAGCATCAGGGTCCCATCCACTCTGCCCATCTGGCCCGTTTCCATGGTAATCATCACAATCCATTCCCACCCAACGTGCCCCTACCCGCCTCAGTGCCAGGCACCCCTCCCTGGTGTCCCAGGACACAGAGAGCAGACTGACACAGCACAGAGAGCAGACTCACACAGCACAGAGAGCAGACTCACACAGCACAGAGAGCAGACTCACACAGCACAGAGAGCAGACTCACACAGCACAGAGAGCAGAGACACGCAGCACAGAGAGCAGAGAGCAGACTCGCACAGCACAGAGAGCAGACTCGCACAGCACAGAGAGCAGACTCGCACAGCACAGAGAGCAGACTCGCACAGCACAGAGAGCAGACTCACACAGCACAGAGAGCAGACACACACAGCACAGAGAGCAGAGACACACAGCACAGAGCACAGAGAGCAGACTCGCACAGCACAGAGAGCAGACTCGCACAGCACAGAGAGCAGACTCGCACAGCACAGAGAGCAGACTCGCACAGCACAGAGAGCAGACTCACACAGCACAGAGAGCAGACACACACAGCACAGAGAGCAGAGTCACACAGCACAGAGAGCAGACTCGCACAGCACAGAGAGCAGACACACACAGCACAGAGAGCAGAGTCACACAGCACAGAGAGCAGACTCACACAGCGCAGAGAGCAGAGTCACACAGCACAGAGAGCAGACTCACACAGCACAGAGAGCAGAGTCACACAGCACAGAGAGCAGAGTCACACAGCACAGAGAGCAGACTGACACAGCACAGAGAGAAGACTCACACAGCACAGAGAGGAGAGTCACACAGCACAGAGAGCAGACTCACACAGCACAGAGAGCAGACACACACAGCACAGAGAGTAGACTCACACAGCACAGAGAGCAGAGTCACACAGCACAGAGAGCAGACTCACACAGCACAGAGAGCAGACACACACAGCACAGAGAGCAGAGTCACACAGCACAGAGAGCAGACTGACACAGCACAGAGAGCAGACTCACACAGCACAGAGAGCAGACACACACAGCACAGAGAGCAGACACACACAGCACAGAGAGCAGACTCACACAGCACAGAGTGCAGACTCACACAGCACAGAGAGCAGACTCACACAGCACAGAGAGCAGACTCACACAGCACAGAGAGCAGACTCACACAGCACAGAGAGCAATCACACAGCACAGAGAGCAGACTCACACAGCACAGAGAGCAGACTCACACAGCACAGAGAGCAGACACACACAGCACAGAGAGCAGACTCACACAGCACAGAGTGCAGACTCACACAGCACAGAGAGCAGACTCACACAGCACAGAGAGCAGACTCACACAGCACAGAGAGCAGACTCACACAGCACAGAGAGCAGACTCACACAGCACAGAGAGCAGACTCACACAGCACAGAGAGCAGACACACACAGCACAGAGAGCAGTCACACAGCACAGAGAGCAGACTCACACAGCACAGAGAGCAGACTCACACAGCACAGAGAGCAGACTCACACAGCACAGAGAGCAGACTCACACAGCACAGAGAGCAGACTGACACAGCACAGAGAGCAGACTCACACAGCACAGAGTGCAGACTCACACAGCACAGAGAGCAGAGTCACACAGCACAGAGAGCAGAGTCACACAGCACAGAGAGCAGACTCACACAGCACAGAGAGCAGACTCACACAGCACAGAGAGCAGACACACACAGCATAGAGAGCAGACTCACACAGCACAGAGAGCAGACTCACACAGCACAGAGAGCAGACACACACAGCACAGAGAGCAGAGTCACACAGCACAGAGGGGCAGTCACACAGCACAGAGAGCAGACTCACACAGCACAGAGAGCAGACTCACACAGCACAGAGAGCAGACTCACACAGCACAGAGTGCAGACTCACACAGCACAGAGAGCAGAGTCACACAGCACAGAGAGCAGAGTCACACAGCACAGAGAGCAGACTCACACAGCACAGAGAGCAGACTCACACAGCACAGAGAGCAGACACACACAGCACAGAGAGCAGACTCACACAGCACAGAGAGCAGACTCACACAGCACAGAGAGCAGACACACACAGCACAGAGAGCAGAGTCACACAGCACAGAGGGGCAGTCACACAGCACAGAGAGCAGACTCACACAGCACAGAGAGCAGACTCACACAGCACAGAGAGCAGAGTCACACAGCACAGAGAGCAGAGTCACACAGTACAGAGAGCAGACACACACAGCACAGAGAGCAGAGTCACACAGCACAGAGAGCAGAGTCACACAGCACAGAGAGCAGACACACACAGCACAGAGAGCAGACACACACAGCACAGAGAGCAGAGTCACACAGCACAGAGAGCAGAGTCACACAGTACAGAGAGCAGACACACACAGCACAGAGAGCAGACACACACAGCACAGAGAGCAGAGTCACACAGTACAGAGAGCAGACGCACACAGCACAGAGAGTAGACACACACAGCACAGAGAGCAGAGTCACACAGCACAGAGAGCAGAGTCACACAGTACAGAGAGCAGACACACACAGCACAGAGAGCAGACACACACAGCACAGAGAGCAGAGTCACACAGTACAGAGAGCAGACGCACACAGCACAGAGAGTAGACAGACTGTGGTAGTCACCGCTAGTGGCATATTATATGTATTACGGCACTGCCCGTCTATTAAGGGTGCAATGGTAAATCCCTGCCTGATGGCTCCGCCCAGCATGCGACATTTAAAAGTATGTACCCTCCGGCGCTGCAGCCATTCTGGTTCCAGCTACAGGAGGCACAACATCTTGCTCAATAAAGCCTCGATTGTTCCACTATTCTGGTCTTGTGGTAATTGACGGTGCATCAAAATGATAAAATTCCACCCAGTGTTTAGTCAAAGAGTGCATTTTTATTACAGTCAACATCTTAAAATGTGAAAACTTGCCCGGTTATCCTTTCAGCTATTACTGGAAGTTCAAATTTCTTTTTTAAAACTTATCAGTCTCTATGGTGATCATAATCCTTTAAAACAAGGTGGATCTGATGAATTGGGAAATTACATTACGCAAGATATTCACCTTGGTAGTGAAAATCTGGCCCAGTAAGTGGACTGGGGCTAAGGATATGCAATTCGTGGCATTTCTGAACATATTGGTTTCAACCGTCCCAATATTCAACTGTAGGAAATTGCAATCTATCCATGACTGGATGTCAAACAGACCATGTAACAACAAAAAGGCAGCGAAGGGGTAGAGAGAGGAGGTATTGAAGAGGCAGAGCTGGTTGTTGGACATGTAGAAGCTGACTCCCTATCAGCAAGTATTGCTGCCAAGTGGTAGCTTTTAGATGAGAGATTGATGCAACCATCAATTCACGCGAAACAGAGTGTAGATGTAAACTGTGGCTTTAATTGACTAGAACAGTGCCTGCCTGCGACTGCTCTGCTACTGAGAGCTGCCGACAGGGCTGCTGCTCTTTATACCTCCCGACAAGGGGAGGAGCCAGGGGCGGAGCCCACAAAGGCATCAATATGATACATCACAGGTAATACCTTACAATGATCCATAGGTGGAGCCCTCATGGGCAACAGCATGGTAAAGTTACATATATGGTGAATGGTTACTGCAATACGTTCACCACATTCACCCCCTGTTAAAAAAATGAAGTTCAGCGGGGGTGAAGGGTTCACAAGCTCAGCCTGTCTGGTGCCCGGATCGTGCGCTGTGATCGCCGAAGCTCTGGTATCGCAGCTGGCCCAGGTGTCGAACTCGTCCGTGCGGGCATGGGTAGTGAAGTTGCCGGTGCGGGTACAGACGCGGACTCCGGAAGCGTGTCTTCTGGAGCTTTGTTCCTGTGGGTCGGTGAAGGGGGAATGGGGGGCGGGAGGGGATGCGGGTGCCATGTAGGGGCGGGGGCGCTGGTCAGCATAGGTTGGGCAGGGTAAGTTAGGGTGGCGGTGGTAGTTGAACCTGCGGGTGCTAGGTCCCGGAGGGAAACCGTATCCTGTCGGCCGTCGGGGTGTTCTATGTATGCGTACTGGGGGTTGGTGTGTAGGAGCTGGACCCTCTCGACCAGGGGGTCGGACTTATGGCTCCTGACGTGTTTGCGGAGTAGGATGGGCCCCGGTGACTTTAGCCAGGATGGAGGCGAGGCGCCGGAGGTGGATTTCCTCGGGAAAACAAACAGGCGGTCATGAGGGGTCTCATTTGTGGCCGTGAAAAGGAGGGACCTAATGGAGTGGAGTGCGTCGGGGAGGACCTCCTGCCAGTGGGAAACTGGGAGATTCCTAGACCGTAGGGCCAGGAGGACGGTCTTCCAGACCGTCGCGTTCTCCCACTCCACCTGCCCATTTCCCCGGGGGTTATAATTGGTAGTCCTGCTCGAGGCGATGCCCTTACCGAGCAGGTACTGACGCAGTGTGTCGCTCATGAATGACGAGCCCCGGTCACTGTGAACATATGTGGAGAAACCAAACAGGGTGAAGACACTATGTAGGGCTTTAATGACGGTGGCCGCGGTCATGTCGGGGCAGGGGATTGCAGAGGGGAAGTGGGAGAACACGTCAATGACGTTGAGGAAATATGTGTTGCGGTTGGTGGAGGGGAGGGGCCCTTTGAAATTGATACTGAGGCGCTCAAAGGGCCGGAATGCCTTTGCTGGGTGGGCCTTATCCGGTCGATAGAAGTGCAGCTTGCACTCCGCGCAGATCGGGCAGTCCCTGGTCATGGCTCTGATCTCCTCAGTGGAGTAGGGCAGGTTGCGAGCCTTGATGTAGCGGTGAAGCCGGGTGACCCCTGGGTGACAGAGGTCAGCGTGGATAGCCTGGAGTCAGTCCTCTTGCACGCTGGCGCATGTGCTGCGGGACAGGCCATCTGGGGGCTCGTTCAGCTTCCCAGGGCGATATACTATATCGTAATTATAGGTGGAGAGTTCGATCCTCCACCTCAAGATCTTATCGTTCTTGATTTTGCCCCGCTGCGTATTAGCGAACATGAAGGCTACCGATCGTTGGTCGGTGAAGAGGGTAAACCTCCTACTAACGAGGCACTGCCTCCAGTGCTGCACGGCTTCCACGATAGCTTGGGCTTCTTTTACGACCGAGGAGTGTCGAATTTCATAGGCGGTGAGGGTGCGTGAAAAAAATGCTACTGGCCTGCCTGCCTGATTGAGGGCAGCGGCGAGGGTGACCTCTGACGCGTCGCTCTCCACCTGGAAGGGGACGGACTCATCCACCCCGTGCATTGCGGCTTTGGCGATGTCCGCCTTGATGCAGCTGAAGGCCTGGCGGGCCTCAGTTGCCAGTGGGAAGATGGTGGCCTTGATTAGTGGGCGGGCTTTGTCTGCATAGTTGGGGACCCATTGGCGTAATAGGAATAGAACCCGAGGCACCTCTTCAGAGCCTTGGGGCAGTGGGGAAGGGGGAGTTGCAGGAGGGGGCGCATACGGTCAGGGTCGGGTCCTAGAACCCCATTTTCCATGACGTAGCCGAGGATGGCTAGTCTGGTTGTGCGGAAAACGCATTTTTCCGTGTTGTCAGTGAGGTTAAGGTTTTGGGCGGTCTGGAGAAATCTCTGGAGGTTGGCATCGTGGTCCTGCTGATCATGGCCGCAGATGGTGACGTTGTCCAAGTACGGAAACGTGGCCTGCAGCCAGCGCCGGCCCTAGGGTTGCTGGCGCCCCGGGCAAGCTGAACTTCGGCGCCCTTGGGGGGGGGCGGGGCCTGGGGGGGGGCCCTGGGGGGGGCCTGGGGGGGGGACCTGGGGGGGGGGGGCTGGGGGGGGCGGGGCCGGGGTGGACCCGAGGGGAGGGCGGGGGGGGGGCGGACCCGAGGGGAGGGCAGGGGGGGCAGACCCGAGGGGAGGGGGGCGGACCCGAGGCGAGGGCGGGGGGGGCGGACCCGCGGGGGGGGGGGAGCGGACCGAGGGGGGAGCGGACAAAGGGGGGGGCCGCCCTGGGGGAGGGCGGCCACAGCGGGGTAGGGCGGCCACCGCGCATGCGCTGGTTGGCACCGGCCCAACTGCGCATGCGCGGGACCCGAGTCTGGCGCCCCCTAGCACATGGCGCCCCGGGCGACTGCCCGAATTGCCGGTGCCTTGAGCCGGCCCTGCCTGCAGCCCGTACTGGTCCACCATTTGGTCCATGGTTCTTTGAAAGACTGAGACCCCGTTTGTGACGCCGAAGGGGACCCGCAGGAAGTGGAAGAAGCGGCCGTCTTCCTCAAAGGCCGTGTAGTGGCGGTTCTCCGGGCGGATTGGGAGCTGGTGTTACGCAGACTTCAGATCCACTGTGGAGAACACACGGTAGCGTGCGATCTGGTTAACCTTGTCTGCGATCCGGGGAAGTGGGTACGCATCATGGTGTATGTACCGGTTTATGGTTTGGCTGTAATCTACAACCATCCGGTTCTTTCCCCAGTCCTGACGACCACCACCTGAGCTCTCCAGGGGCTATTGCTGGCCTCGATGATCCCCTCCCGCAGGAGTCGCAGGACCTCGGACCTGATAAAAGTCCTGTCCTGAATGCTATTTGCGAAGAGTGGGGGAGGGTATATTTTTAGTGTCGCAAGGCTACATACAGTGAGTGGGGGTAGGGGCTCGCCGAATTTCAGAGTTAGGCTCTTGAGGTTACACTGGAAAACCAGTCCCAACAGGAGAGGAGCGCAGAGGTCGGGGAGTACGTATAGCTTAAAATCGGCGTACTCGACACCCTGTATTGCTAGGGTTGCGGTAGTGCGCCCCCGGATCTGCACCGAGTGTGACCCAGAAGCGAAAGAGATGGTTTGATGCGCCGGGAAAATTGGGAGCGAGCAGCGTCTTACCATATCGAACAGGCAAGGTGTTTCATGTCCATTTACCCGGACAGTCATCATGAAGTTCCGGAGGTGTTTGGGTCATGACTGGTCCAGGGTGACCGCGCTGAGTTGCGGGTAGCCGGCGTGGTCGGAGGTGCTGGGGTGGTCCCAAGATGGTTGCCCCCATCGGTCGCACATGTCGGGCGGCGTTGCAGATGGCAGCCAAGTTGGTGGCCCCCGTCGGTTGCACGTGTCAGGCGGCGAGGAAGATGGCGGCCCCCACGAGTCGCATGTGGCAGTTCATGTGGACAAGGATGGCCAAGATGGTGGCCCCCGTGAGTCGCACCTGTTGTGCGGGCTTGGAGATGGCTGCCCCCACGGACAGCACGAAGCCGATGACGTGTCCGGGGGTGGAGCCGGCAGGCAAGCTGCTACACTGCGGGATCTGTGGGCCTGTGAGTCTGAGGGTCGAGCCTTCTATTCTGAGGGTTTGAACCTGGCTAGGCAAACCTTAGCAAAATGTCTTATTTTTCCACAGTCGCTGCAGTTCGCGTTCCTGGGGTGCCTGGGGTGCTGATGCTGGCCGCAGAAATAGCAGGGTAGTCCCCAATGTTTTGCGGGCAGCCGCGCGGCACAGGCCTGGGGTACTCTTTGGTCAGGGGTCCACGAGGGGGTTGCGTGATCAGACGGGAACGCGTTGAGGCTTGGGAATGCTACTTCTAGGGAGGAGGCTAGCTTTACCGTCTCTTCCAGGTCCAGGGCACCCTTCTCAAGTAGGCACTGTCTCACGTAGTTGGACCTGACTACAGCCACATAGGCGTCCCGGACTGCGAGGTCCATATGTTGAGTGGCCGTAACGGCCTGGTAGTTGAAACTTCGCACAAGGACAGCAATTCCCCGGGCTGTTGGCAGTGAGTAGTGAGGAGATGCCGCGCATACACCTCATTCACTGGCCTTACGTATAGGCGCTTCAGCATCGCGAGGGTGTCTGCGCAGGTGGAAGCTTCCTCGAGTTGTACAGAGATTCGATGGCTCACCCGGGCGTGAAGGAGGCTCAGCTTCTGATCGTCGGAGATGGAAGGCGAGGAGGAGGTGGCGAGGTAGGCCTCGAAACAGTGGAGCCAGTGCAAAAAAATCCCTTTTGCCCTCCCGGCCTGTGGGTCGAGTTCCAGTCGGTCAGGTTTGAGGGCAGATTCCATCGTGGTGTTGTAGTCAATTAAATTGATGCAACCATCAATTCACGTGAAACAGACTGTAGATGTAAACTGTGGCTTTAATCGACTAGAACAGTGCCTGCCTGCGACTGCTCTGCTAGTGAGAGCCGCCTACAGGGCTACTGCTCTTTATACCCTACCTCAAGGGGAGGAGCCAGGGGCAGAGCCCACAAAGGCACCAATATGATACATCACAGGTAATACCTTACAATGGTCCATAGGTGGAGCCCTCGTGGGCAACAGCGTGGTACAGTTACATATATGGTGAATGGTTACTGCAATACGTTCACCACAGAGATGTATCTGTAATCTGTGTAGGTAATAATCTAGGTTAGGAACGGCAACTATTGCTGGAGATGCTTTGGCTTCAATTGGATAGGTAGGAGTTGCACCAAATAAGGGCAATCACTTTGGACAATGGAAGAGAAGTGGTGGAAGGGTGTGGTGAGTGGGTGGGCAAGTGATAAGGGGGCACGGTAGCACAGTGGTTAGCACAGCTGCTTCACAGCTCCAGGGTCCCAGGTTTAATTCCCGGTTTGGGTCACTGCGGAGTTTGCACTTTCTCCCCGTGTCTGCGTGGGTTTCCTCCGGGTGCTCCGGTTTCCTCCCACAGTCCAAAGATATGCGGGTTAGGTGGATTGGCCATGATAAATTGCCCTTAGTGTTCAAAAATGTTGGGTGGGGTTACTGGGTTACGAGGATAGGGTGGAAGTTTGGGCTTGTGTGGGGTGCTATCTCCAAGGGCCGGTGCAGACTCGATGGGCTGGATGGCCTCCTTCTGCACTGTAAATTCTATGATTCTATGATGCTGGCAAAATTGTCTTGTGTGGGGAAAAAATCACTGAAAGTGATCCCTTAATTACCTTAATTGGGTCCCCACAGCAGACCTGCGGGATGCCGGTATGGGATTCAGCCCTTGAAAAGTGGCTGGAGGCAGGAACTACTTAGTTAATCACGCATCACAATCCTGTTTCCATTTCTGGGGCACTATGAAACTTAGCCCCCAAACTTACTTCAAATGACTGATACTTTCATTCTGCAGAAATGAACACGGCTTTACTTTTTAATGTGTCTATTCAGGTGAGATGTGATTAGATATTCTTTTGGTAATCACCTGCAGCAGCTGATCATTTCCATATGTCAGAGATGAAAGGGGGTGAAAGGTAGTTAAAAGTGAAATGTGAAAATTAGTTTTCTTTCAGAGCTTGATCTTAGCAAGCTGGAAGTTAGTTCTGTCACACCAATCAAGTAGAGAGATATTTTTAAGTTTCTTTAAAATGGTGATATGCTGTGCTCAAGTATCACTGTAGAATCTCACAGCCCCCCCCCCCCCCCCCCCCCCCCATATTGTGGTTGGTTAAATGTCTATCTCAGACAGGTTAATAAGAATTGTGGGATTTTGCCCTAGTTTAACACAGTGGCTGTCTTGTGAAAGAATACTTGTCTCCATCTCTCAACCGTCTCTTGCTGACAGTAAAGGTGTTGAAAGGGCGTCCAAACCCAAGATTGGAATGAGTAAAAGCCAATCTGCCCACTTAGCTCCTAAATTTGATTTTAAATCCAGGAAAAATCCATTCAACTCAGAAACAAAATCAGAATATGCTGGAAATACTCTGCAGGTCAGGCAGCATGTATGTGTGGTGATAGGAGCAGTCAAGAAGCAGAGAGATCTCAGGCTAGTCTGGTGAGATACTTTCAAGATAAGCAATTCAGAAATGTTATCATCGGGAAGGTTTTACTGAGGTTTCAATCACAAGAATACAAGAAATAGGAGCAAGCATAGAACACATGCCGCGTCAAGCCTGTATATTCTGCCATTTGATATGATCAAGGTTGATTGTGGGCTTCAACTCCATTTTCCTGCCCCCCCCCCCCCCCCCCCCCCCCCCCCATATGTCTTAATTCCTATGGACCAAAAATCTGTCTACCCAGCCTTAAACATATTCAATGATGGAGCATCCACAACCCACTGTGGTAGAGAATCCGAAAGATTCACAGACGTTTGAATGAAGCAATTACTCTGCACCTCAGTCCTAAATGATTGGCCCCTTATCAAGAGACTGTGCTCCCTATGTGTTATATTCCCTGACCAATGGAAACAATCTCTCAGTGTCTACTCTATCAAACCCCTTCAGTGTTTTGTAGGTTTCGATGAGATTGCCTCTCATTCTTATAAACTACAGAGAATATAAACCCAGTTTACTCAGTTTCTCATCATCGGACAATCCCCTCATCCCAGGGACCAATTTAGTGAGCCTTTGCTGTATCACTTCCAATGCAAGTATATCCTTCCTTAATTGTGGAGACTAAAAGTGGGCGGGATTCTCCGGCCTCCCTGCCATGGGTTTCGCGGCAGCGGGAGGCAGTGCTGGTGGTGGGATTCTTTGCTCTGCCACTGTCAATGGGCATTCCCATTGAAGCCACACTATTCCACTGGAAAACCCACAGGCGGTGATGCGCTTTCAGCGGGAGCAGAGAATCCCACCCTGAGCCAACAGCCGAAGCATTCCAGCAAAATTGTTGTTGTAAGACTTCTATATTCTTGTACTCCTAACTCCTTCCGAAACAATTCAGCAGAAGAATTGTTGACCAGAGAATCCTACACATTGTCAATTCGCACATGTATTTGGAAACAAAATTCAATTTGATGTAGAAAAACAAGATGGAATGAATATGGGCAAGGGATCAGGGAATGTAATGATGCCTCTCCCAATTAAGCAAAGTTGAACACAGATATAAGTGTATCAGTAATTTTCCACTCCATTGAGTGATATGGTACATGGTAAAGCACATATATACACAACTATGGGTTTGTTAATCCGTGTTTACTGGTTAACAGGTGGTGCTGCCGTCCAAAAACTCTTACAACCACTGATTGGCCAGTTCTATCCCTTGGGACCTTGATCCCAGGGATGGCCCACCGCTGGGTGCCTGGGTGGCACTTAATTCAACGGTTTTGCTCTAAAAGAGGTGATCCATGGCTCTTGCCAGCTCTCATTCCAGCAGTTGAGACCCCTATTGCCTCCTTTAAATACCACCCAGGGTGACAGCTACGCATAGCATTGACACTAATTTGACAGCATCTGAATATGTCCCTGTTTTAAAGGGGCACAGTTGGGTGATTTAGCGTTCAATGTCAAAATACTGAACTGGAGAATATCAGTGACTGGATTACAACAATATAGCTGAAATTGGTTTGAAACAACATATAATATTAAGTAGTAGATTAGTCAAGATTTCTTCCAGTTTTAATTTGGTAAACTCAAAGCCATCCCTTCCACCTCTGCCGCTGGTTTGAATTCCACAGCTGCTCTCTCGGGCTTTGTTCATATTGTCGCCATTAAGGATACTAGTTTCTGTAATCAAAAGCAATATTTTACGAGAGTGCTATGAAACCTTTTCTGTGGTTGCTTATATTCAAAGCAACTAACATTCTTCAGTGCAATATATACACAGCTGTTCCTGTAGATCCGGTACCTTGAATACTACAAAGGAAATTTAATACTCAGTTAAATTTAAAATACCTCACTAATGCATCTGAACATGTAAAACTTACCTACATTGTCTATTAGAGTGGATCAAGCCCCATTCCAGGTTTTATCTGTTAGATAAATAACTGTGGGTGAATAATGGATTGCAATGGAAATCCCTACAGCTAACCAACAGCAATATGGCAAAGTTGGTCATTTAGTATTGCCAATTAATTGTTTCCATGTGATTGAGCAGATTGTAGATTTAATAACGTCCGTAACAAATAAAGCTTCTTCTTCTGCTAACTCCAATTATTGAATATGTAAACATTTGTCCTCCTTGCAATCTCTGATTGGCAAAAATGATACATCATCCTGAGCAGACTTCAGGTTCTCATGTTACATCGAGAATTAAAGTCAAGTTAAAGGGCAGCCATCTCCATATTTTGCTTGGGTACTTTAACATGTTTTTTTCTATCTGCTATCCTGGTTCTGCATTTAAGTTACACTTGAAAGCCTAATGCTGTTGGGTGCTGGCTGCTGTTGGACAAGCTCATGGAAATGTTTACCACTCATCTCAAGTCAAGTAAGGCCTGGATTGGCCCCAGGACACACCAGCTTCAAGGTGGGGGTCAAAGATTGTGCTGATCACCTGAGGAAACAGAAGCCTCGGTCAATCAGGCCCTGATGTGCCAAAGGTTCTTTGTCCAGGTCCGGGTGATCATTTATCAGCAAATTGGCAGGTCCCATTAAATTGAAGCCCCAAAGATTTTTTTGACCTGTAACCTGTCCTCACATGTCTGAAAGTACTGCTCTGTCAAATCTATTTCCCCAGATATCCAGTGCGTCAATCTATGCTCCCATTGTGCAGGAAGCAGCAACTTGTGTCCTCGGTTGTTGCGAAGTGGGTGACAGTGTCATTTTGCAATGTAGCTACTACACACCCTATTAGCTTCTGTAGTGAAGCAACTCCTGAAGCTTATGGATCAAATCGAGACTCTTGCCAAATGCTGCACATCCTGGCTGAGCAGTCTCAGTGTCTGCATATGGTGTGATGTTTCTCAAGTCTCCTTTTCCCTAATTTCTGAGTTCATTACCTAGTGGCTGTAAAGCCCCTGTTGGAAATTGCCATATCCTCCTCACTTTCTATCACCACACACTCGCTTATATTCATCAATAAAATACCTCATTGCCACTATTTTGTCTCCTCCTCACTATCTCTGAGTTGAGGCATTGGTCAAGACTTGGCTGATTGGTGCAATAGGAAGAGAGAGGGGGAAATGATGCCAGAGTTGCAATGGGGCGGAATTCTCCGTCCCCCTCTGGGTTGGAGAATTGCCTGGGGCTAGCGTAAATCCCACCCCCGCCGAGGCTAGAATTCTCCGCCACCCGGGAATCGGCGGGAGTGGGAATCACGGCCCGCCGATCGGCGTGTCCCCCATGGCGATTCTCCGGCCCGTGATGGGCCGAAGTCCCGCCGCTGTCAGGCCTCTCCCGCCGATGTGGTTTAAACCACCACTGGTTCCGGCGGGATTGGCGGCGCGAGCGGGCCCCCGGGGTCCTGGGGGGACACGGGGCGATTGGACCCTGGGGGGTGCCCCCATGGTGGCCTGGCCCGCGATCGGGGCCCACCAATCGGCGGGCAGGCCAGTGCCATGGGGGCACTCTTTTTCTTCCACCGCTGCCACGGCCTCCACCATGGCAGAGGTGGAAGAGACCCCCCTACCGCGCATGCGCCGGTGGTGACGTCAGCGGCCGCTGACGCACCGGCGCATGCGTGGACCGGCGAAGGCCTTTTGGCCAGCCCAGACGCTGGGCGGCATACCGCCAAAGGCTGTTCGCGCCTTCGGCGGAGTGGAAACCACTCCGGCGCGGGCCTAGCCTAAAGGTGCGGAGAATTCCACACCTTTGGGGAGGCCCGACGCCAGAGTGGTTGGCGCCACTCCGCTACGCCGGGACCCCCCGACCCACCGGGTAGGGGAGAATCCCCGCCCTGGTGTTTAGTGATCACTGACGTCCTGAACAGCTTTTCTGAAATCAGAATCTCCTTTGATGTTATCATTATTCTCATCAGCCCTCACTTCCTCCCATTGCTGCAGGAATGCCGAAGAAGAATCATGAACGGAACATGAATGTGCAGCTCAGGTAGCCTGCAATTCCCTGGGAATTTGCTTCCTTAAAGTAACACAGTGGAAGCATGAACATAACACCAACTCACTTGCAACTGATTGGTTCATGGGTACAGTCATTTCTGACTTCCACTGTTGTTTGCCTTCATTGGTGTTTTTTTCTTTGTTCATGGGATGTGAGCATTGCAAGCTGGGGGCATTTATTGAGGGGACAGTTAAGAGTCATATAACGCTGCTATGGATCTGGAGTCACATGTAGGCCAGACCAGGTAAAGACGACAGATTTCCTTCCCTAAAGGACTTTAGTGAACCAGATGGTTTTTTTTACGACAATCGACAGCGGCTTCATGGTTATCATTAGACTCTCCTAGATTTTGATTAATTCAAATTTCGCCTTCTGCAGTGGCAGAATTTGAACCTGGGGCCCCAGAGCATTACCATAGAACTATAGAATTCACAGTGCATAGGGAGGCCATTCGGCCCATTGGGTCTGCACCAGTCCTTCGAATGAGCCCCCCACTTAAGGCCACACTTCCACCCTATCCCAGTACCCCAGTAACCCCACCTAATCTTTTTGGGAACTAAGGGCAATTCATCATAGCTAGTCCACCTAACCTGCACATCTTTGGACTGTGGGAGGAAACCGGAGCACCCGGAGGAAACCCACGCAGACACAGAGAGAATGTGCAGACTCCACACAGACAGTGATCCAAGCTGGGAATCAAACATGTGACCCGAGAACTATGAAGCAACTGTGCTAACCACTGTGCTACTGTGTTGCCCTTCCCTGGGTCTCTGGTTTACTAGTCCAGTGACAATACCATTACGCCACCACCTCCCCTGTTTGACAGGCTGGTTCTTGACATCTGCCAGCTCTTGTGCCTATGCTCCTGTTGCTCGCGCTCCTGGGGAGTCAGTGTGAATTCCTTCTGAAACAATATTAACAATGATGGATGAAGGACAGGGCCTAGAGGGAATTTCTCAGGCTTCAGCAGGCAGTCAATGTCACCAGGAAAGTGATAGGAGGACTCTAGCCCAAGAAGGTGGAATTTGTTGAAGCTACATTCTTCAAGGTCACATGAAGGGAGAGGCATACAGTGGTTGCAAATGGAAAGAATCATAGATCTATTGAACCCCATTGCAACATGAATGAAAATTTGTCTTTCCATTTAAGAATTGAGCGTGATCGGTGAAATTGGCATTCTGCCAAGATGGCAATTTTCATACTTTTGCCACCCTGGTCAAGGTATTAAACCTCTCTCAGCACTTGTTCCATGACTCTGGCACTGCAATCCTTGACATATCTCTGGTGTGTGCTTTCAGTGACCTCCTGCCCAGTGAGCCTAAAATGTATTTACTCCTCTGATATGTATCATCGAAGAGCATCTGAAGATTGGCAACTAAATGAATCTGAGCTTGTCTCTTTCTTGTCCTTTCCTTGCCAAACAGTGGACTTTCAAACTCTTCCAAGATACCTATCCAGAACAATGCAAATATGTAATGGTAATGCTAAACAGTTTGTTACATTGGTGAGATTATAGAATATTGTTTCCTGGTGGTTTATAATGCATCACATCATGATGAAAACCGACAGATGTCAACCTTAGTTTTAATCCAAATGTATTGTTATACAACAGAAACTTACATTTCTATGTTCATTTTCTCAACAACATCTTGAAGTATTTTCTGGGATGGTCGATAGAGACTAGGTACAAAACAGCAGGGGAAAGAAGAGAAGTGGGTTAAGAGGGAGCAATCTCTACATGGCTTTGCTCCTTACTACCACTGTGATTTCCTCTAGCATTTACCTTCCAACCTTAGGGCCCAGAAGGAAATTTACACTGAAATATCGGCATTTCTGTGACCTTGTAAAGTTTTTGACTTCTTGTACCAATGATTCAGGAAAAAATGATTGACTAAAGATTGGGGTTATTGATCAAAAATTATTTATAGTGTGACAGTAAAATTTAGTTTATTGTTTACAACGTTGAACGATAACATATTAAAGTTAGCAGAGTCAATTTTTCAAAATATGTTCAATTATTATTTTTACTTTACTACTGTAACATAATTACCGCCTAATTAAACCAGTGTTTAAAATGCATGTGCGGTTGAAACACCTCTACCACCTACAATGTACAATGTTCCACACATATATGATTGGGCACGGACATTCTTGGCAGCCTGAACATCCTAATAGGGCAGGCGGTTGATAATGTTCCTAATTAAAAGGAGTTTGGAATTTTGACTAAGTTCCCAGTTTGTTTAAAATTTTCCTTCATTTGGAGTTGGCTCATACACTTCAGCTTTGGAAGATTATTTGAATTTTACTTATTTTCATTTCTGGATCCTTTCTCATTCTCTCTATTTTGTCACTTACTTTCAACTTCTACCATGAACGAATACTATTATGTTACATTGATTGTGCATTACTAAAGCAATGTGAGAAAGGTTATTTGCATATAATTATTGCACAGTAGTCATCAACTGTTCTTTTCACACACTGTCCACAAAGGTTTACACAATTTTTCCTATTACTTTACGTTACATCGTCTTTCAGTCAGTTAACTTATTTTTTGTGATTATTCTTCACTCCATTATTATTATTGAAATACATAATTAAAACTATTTTTTAAGTGGATGCCTCTAATCATCAAATCTCATGAACATTTAAAAACTGAGATGGAGCCTCAAGCCAATTAGTGTTCTCAAATTACTTTCCAAGATCCTGCGAAGAGTACAAAACGCTGAACAGGGAAAGATCAGCTGGTCCACTGAGCCTGTACCAATCTGTCCTCTTGCAACCTGACAACACAATCTCAATACTGCCCGCCTGCCGGCAAGGAATTCTGAAAAATAATTCTGTAATTCCCCAAGGGTCTTCAAAATGGAACTCCAGGAAATAACCATGATCATAATATTCTTTACCCATTGTCCCATCTATCTTTCGTTCACAAGAGATCCTGAACCTGCATTCTCTCAATGCTCTTACTACACAATTGCCAAAGGATAAATTATAGGTCACATTGTAATGAACTGGAAAGGTCTGGCAAAGAGTTTAAGGTTGTAGTTAGGTCTTCAGGTTCTGCTTAATATTAGAAGACACTTGAGTTTTTTCCGATGATTTATGGTATTACCTGAAATACTCAATTGCATTACTCTCTTAGAATTGGCAGGTATCCAGTGTCCTACATTTCTGTAGCAGATACATTAATTTGATGTCTGTTCTAATGGATGAGCCTACAGCAATGTGGAAGGATAGAGCAGACCCGTAATTGAAGTGAATACGATACCCCCTTTATATTGCACAGATCCATCAAGCAGAAAGAATGTTATGACATGCTGCTTTCTGAAGCTGTGGAACCTGTCCCTTTTCCTTGAAAATTCTCCAGCAATGGTGGCAACACATGAACAATTGAAGATGCATAGTTATTTGGTAACTAGGAATTGCAACTTCAATTTCTGATTTTCACTAAGAAGACATCTGTGAACTTGGAGTTTCTTTAGAGAGCCCTGGTGCTACTCCCATCTTGGAATAATGCTTATGAAGTTGGAACTGCCAGCAGCGCCAATATTGTAATTGAAACACGCTTCTATTATCATCAAGTGACAATATTCATGTCTATTCGGTGAAGGAAAAAAGGACATCTAAATGGTGGTATCCTTGCCTAATCTCTATTCAATATCTCATGGCAACCAGCCCTGCTTGGAACCCAGGTAGGATCTGCAAACACTAGGATCAGATTGTTGCATATCGAATTGGGTCAGTAATGAGGCAAATGACTAAAAAGGTAGGATCAATGTTATGTGTCGTGACATCCCGCCTCCATTGCTGATTCTGCTGATCTTTGTGAGGGCAGAGGAGCAGAGGGAAGGGCAGGAAGGTGAAGTCACATGCACCGTTAACTGAGGGCATTTAAGTCATCAAGCAATTCATTAAGAGCTGACTTTCTATGGCAACACCATTTTTGTGGGAGTGGGTAGCTGTTGGGAGTGAGGCTATTCATCAAGGCCCCAGCTTCTTAACCTTGCCCCTTGCCTGAGGTGTGGTGATCCTCAGGTTAAATCGCCACCAGTCAGCTCTCTCCCCTCAAAGGGGAAAGCAGCCTATGGTCACCTGGGACAATGGCAACTTTACTTACTAAAGTTGAACAGCTCAGTCTTTTGGGAACAAGGACGGCAGGGATGGGAAAAAAATTATTGCATTGAAAAAATGCCTAAATTTAAAGAAAATCTATTCCACAACAATTAAATTTGAATAACACTACCATTTTCCCACCCTAGTCCAGGATCCATCTCTCCATTGCCTGGACCAATTTAAAGATTCAGAAGCTCTCATTTTTAAAATCAGGTACAGCTCATGGCAATTGCTGCTGATTCAGGCCACAGCATGGCTTCCTTCCCTGGTCCCTGGCCTCTATTCTTGCAATCTCCCCTTCCCCCAGCCGCTAATCGACCCCAACTCTCGGCCCCTCACCAATTAACCCCCTGCCTCCACCAAAATAGAATGCTTTGTTTGCTTCCTGTAGGTGGCGGGTTCATGACCCGGAAACAAACCCGCCTGTCAAATCTCACCTCCTCAACCAAAATATGGCCCCAGTCACCTAGAGGCAGAACTGAAAATATCTTTATTGGAACGTAGATAATCCCAGTAAGAAAAAGCCAAACTTTCTTGGGATAAGTATGGGAAATGAGTCTTTCCCATTGTTTTCCCCTATTTCATGTGAATTCTGGTGACCATAGAGTAGGACATTCATGAGGTTTCTAGAAGCTTTCAATGTCAGTGGACGCTAAAGGAGATTGAATCAATATTCAACACAATTTTTTGTAAAATTGTGGTAAATAGGTGTCACATTAGCTGAGGCAGCCATATAACGTTATGGTAGGACCTGTTCAGTTAATTGCAGGAGACGTACATGCGTAAGCCCTTCCTGGGTGAACCTCACACCCCCAGGGGGATGATTGGTTTCAGTAGCATGCCTAATGTTGCACTATTCACCATAACTAACAGCCTCACTGTTATTCTGACAGCAAATATTGGCTTCATTATTGTTACAAAATTATGAGGAAAGAAATGACCTATGATATCAGTTTACAGCTTTAACTTGGATGCACAGTAAAGCACATTGGAAAAACAAAGCTAATTGAAATAATCAGGTTGGAACAAAATGCTCGACTCAAACCTGTCTCTAATCAAAATTCAATATAAAAAGAAAGTGCAGCATTTCATCCAGTAGCACAGTGTACGTCTGAGCTAAATCACTGGGCTGCGATTTGATGCAATGTAGCGATCTATGCTCATAATTCCTTAGAGTTTCCAGTCGTGTCCAGATGTTTTGCCAAGTGGAGTCCACAGGCACTGGGGGAGAAGAAAATCAAGGGACATAGAACATAGAACATATAGTGCAGAAGGAGGCCATTTGGCCCATCAAGTCTGCACCGACCCACTTAAGCCTTCACTTCCACCCTATCCCCATAACCCATCCGAACCTTTTTTTGGACACTAAGGAGCAATTTAGCATGGCCAATCCACCTAACCTGCACGTCTTTGGACTGTGGGAGGAAACCGGAGCACCCGGAGGAAACCCACGCAGACACAGGGAGAACGTCCAGACTCCAAAAGACCGTGACCCAGCAGGGAATCGAACCTGGGACCCTGGCGCTGTGAAGCCACAGTGCTAGCCACATGTGCTACCATGCTGCCCAAACCTCCTGACACATTCTGCCATCCAGTTAGAGAGCAACTATGACAGAAGTTTAGAATTTGCAGAATTTCCTAGAACTGAACCAGACAATGAGACATGAAGTAGGGTATGGAACCATAAAATGGATAGAAAAAAGAACGATAATTTTTCGTTTCAACAAAGTGCTACATTAAAGGTATAACACCCTGAAATAATTAGTGCTTCTGGGCACTTTTGGAGCAGAATTTATTTTGACTCTCATTCATTGAATAATTATTCATATTCCCTTAACCAGGGGGAGTCACTGCTCCTTGATTAACCACATTCAAATAAAACTCTTGTTATTTTTGCCTTTTAGGCACTTGCTCTGATAATAAACCAGCTCCAGCCTTGGGTAAGAACTGTGCAAACCGACAGCTTTTCCATTAGGTCATACAGGAAATGAATCCATGTCGTTGCTCAGGTCAGACTTTTCTATTAATGTTTACAAGATGTCCATTAGCTGGCTTTCATTGTACCAATATTTTCGAAACAAATATTATGCTATTCTCTATATTATACATGATAGTCAACCTGAATAACTGACCAGCTGCATGCTTCAGATGAGTTACCAATGTCATTCCTGTTATTAATCCAGATATACTGGTTCTGGCTGAAGTTTTGGATATTTATTTTTATCTTAGACAAAGTGCAGATAATTATTATATTTGATATGTGCAAACAAGAAAGGAAAAGTTACAGACAGGCTCTTTTGTACTTAGATGCACTTGTGGTTTTAGTAACGCATGACTGATTTTATTCCCTCTCTATAATGAAAACATAGAGCTTTGCTTTATTATGCATGTTTGCTTAGTTTACTGCAAGCTTGACTGAGCAGCACCTAGCAACAGACTAACACAGGAGACTATCTTCACATTTAATGCCCACTTGCACATATATAAAGGCAGGCTGTTCGTTAGTGGATGGGAGAGAAGTGGCAACAGTGGCAGCAGGAGGTTGGCACTCTTTTTGTTTCTGTTAAACTTCTTAATGGAGATGAAGTTGCATAATGCTTTTCATGCCTCTGTGTTGCAGTGGACAAGCACAAGCTTTTATTTTGTAATTTTGTAAACAATCTGCATGTCCTGAGCTGAAGTACAAAAACGATGATTATGTAGTGGAAAGCCTGGCGTAAAAACAGGAGGTGGGGGGGGGAAGGTGGGCAAGGGTGTTAGGGTTCCATTTTGGTTTCAACTGGGGCAGTTATGATTTTAAACTTGTGTTCAATGATTTTAAATGTGTCTGAAATCCCTCCAGACTCTCTGGTCTCTGAGGGTTTGTGGTTTGCTCCAGTTTCCTCAGGAAAACCTCTGCTCCATGCCCAACTAATATTAAGAATTCCTGCTTCTATTGTCTATTCACAGGTACATGTTCACATTGTATTAGCATAGGAACATAGAAAATAGGAGGAGGAGTAGGCCATTTGGCCCTTTCAGTCTTCTCTGCCATTCAACATGAGCTTGGCTGATCCCCTATCTCAAAGCCATACTCCAGCTCGCTCCCCACATCCCTGAATACCCTTCGAGTCCAGGAATCTACCTATTTCCTTCTCAAATGTATTTGGTGTTTGGCCTCCAAAACCTTCTGTGGTCGAGAATCACATAGGTTCACCACCCTCCGAGTGACGAAATTGCTCCTCATCTCAGTCCTAAGTGACCCCCTCATATCCTGAGACTGTGACCCCTTGTTCTAGACTCCCCAGCCAGAGGAAAGCAACCCATGCATCCAGCCTGTCCAGTTGTGACAGAACTTTGTATGTTTCAATTAGAACTCACTCTCATTCATCTAAACACCAGTGAATACAGACCCAGTCGACCCTGTAATGACGTGTATAGTACCAGTGTGGTAAAGGGTTAACATCTGAAACTATGTGTAAATCAAAAACTAGATGGCGTTACTAATTCACTGTATATAAGACAGCATCTCTTGGAATTCTGGGCGAAGCTGAAGAGAACATGCTGAGAGCAGAGTGAGAATTGAATATAGAGATATAGTGCAAGGTCAAGTCATAGTGTAGGTTAATAGTTGTTTAGAACATGGATTGCTGTACTACAGATTCAGTATCATTAGTTTAGTATCTGTAACTCAGTAGAGTGTGCGACCTTCAATTAGTTTAGAAGTGTAAAATATTTTTTTTTTGATTCAAACTTCTTATTTGCATATTCTTTGTCAACACTACATATCTGGCTATCTTGGAGGAAAAGGCAAGGAAAATAACAGACACAATCTCTCTTCATACAATTCTGTCATCCCAGGAATCAGTCTGGTGTTCCTTCGCTGCACTCCCTCTTTGGAAAACATATTCTTTCTTCGATAAGGAGGCCAAAACTGCACACAATACTCCAGGTGTGGTCTCACCAAGGTCCTATACAGCTGCAATAAGAAACGTTGTTCTTCAAGTCCTCTTGCAATGAAGGCCAACATTCGATTTGCCTTCCTAACTACTCGCGGTACCTACATGCTTGCTTTCAGTGACTGGTGTACAAGGACATCCAGGTCCTTTTGCACATTAACACTTCCCAATCGACCACCATTTAAATTATACTCTGCCATTCTGTTTATCCATCCAAAGTGGCTAATTTCACATTTATCCTTGTTATACTGCATCTGCCATGTCTTTGTCCACTCACTCAACTTGTCTAAATCACCTTGAAGCCTCTTAACATCCTCCTCACGACTTACCTTCCCACCACATTTTATGTCATCAGCAAATTTGGAAATTTTACTTTTGGATCCCTCGTCTAAATTATTGATGTAAATTGTGAAGAGCTGAGTCCCAAGTATTGATCCCCGCAGGACCCCACCTGTCACTGCCTGCCACTTTGAAGACAGCCCATCCATTCCTATTCTATGGGCGAAATTCTCCGACCCCCACGACGGGTCGGAGAATAGCGGGAGGGCCTTCCCGACATTTTTCCCGCCCTCCCGCTATTCTCCCCCCCCCCCCCCGCCCAACTCCCGACACGAATCGCTGCCGCCGTTTTTTTACGGCCGGCAGCGATTCACAGCTGTTCGATGGGCCGAAGTCCCAGCCCTTTACGCTGTTTTTACGAACGGCAAACAGACCTGGTCTGGCCGTTCGTAAAAACGGCGGGAACAACTCGCTTTTTATAACCATGGCACCGATTGGCACGGCAGTACCACGGCCGTGCCAAGGGTGCCATGGGCCCGCGATTGGTGCCCACCGATCGTGGGCAGCGGGCCCGATGCCCGCGCACTATTTGTCCTTCCGCCGCCCCGCAGTATCCATTCGCGGGGCGGCTGAGGGGCATCCCGGCCCGCGCATGCGCGGGTTTCGCGCAAATACGCGATGACGTCATCCGCGCATGCGCGGGTTGGAGTCTTCCAATCCGCGCATGCGCGGCTGACGTCATATGACGCGTCAGCCGGCGCTAACTCCGGCAAGCGGGCTTAACGAAATTCGTTAAGCCCGTGATGCCGGAGCTTGCGGCGTCGGGCTGCTAGCCCCGACCGGGGACCAGAATCGGTTCCCGGTCGGGAAGGGGCGCGCTGCCGTAAAACCCGCCCGGGTTTGACGCCAGCCTTACGATTTCTCCCGTTTTGGGAGAATCGCGCCCTATGTTTCCTGCCTTCTGACCAATTCTCAATCTCTGCCAATATAGTACCCCGATCCAATTTTCTTTGAAAAAAGCCAATCAGCTCATTATGCTTGAGCCAACGCTTTTCTGGAATAATTTAAAACTGATAATAAACTGAATAATTTAAAACTGGATGCAAAGCTGGCTGAGCTGCAAGAACCAGAAGGTGATGACAGACGGCTACTTTCGTGACTGGAAGGCAGTGTCCAGTGGTGTACCGCAGGTCCCCTATTATTCGTCATTTATAAAAATGGCTTAAATAATTATGTGTGGGGTAGGATCAGTAAGTTTGCGGATGACACAAAGATAGGCTGGGTGGTTAACAGTGAGGTTCAGAGTCTTGAGTTGCAGGAAGATATAGGCGGGATGGTCAGATGGGCAGAGAAGTGGCAGATGGAATTTAATCCTGAAAAGTGTGAGATGTTACACTTTAGAAGGAGCAATTTGACAAGGAAATATTCAATGAATGGCACCACACTGGGAAGTCCTGAGGAATAAAGAGACCTTGGCGTGTTTGTAAATAGATCCCTGAAGGCAGAAGGGCAGTTTAATAGGGTGGTGTAAAAGGCATATGGTACACTTGCCGTTATCAATTGTGGCATAGATTACAAGAAGGGCGGCACAGTAGCACAGTGGTTAGCACTTTTGCTGTACAGTGCCAGGGTCCCAGGTACAGTTCCCAGCTTGGGTCACTGTCTGTGCGGAGTCTGCACGTTCTCCCCGTGTCTGCGTGGGTTTCCTCCGGGTGCTCCGGTTTCCTCCCACAAGTCCCAAAAGACATGCTTGTTAGGTGAATTGGACATTCTGAATTCCCCCTCAGTGCACCCGAACAGGTGCCGTAGTGTGGCGACTAGGGGATTTTCACAGTAACTTCACTGCAGTGTTAATGTAAGCCTCCTTGTGACACTAATAAGGGTTATTATAAAAGCAAGGAAGTCAGGTTGGAGTTATATTGGAGCAAGGAAGTCATGTTGGAGTTAACATTGGTGAGGCCACAGCAGCTGGAGTACTGTGTGCAGTTCTGGTCACCACATTATAAGAAGGATGTGATTGTACTGGAGTGGGTGCAGAGGCATTTCACCAGGATGTTGCCTGGGATGGAACATGTTAGTTATGTAGAGAGGTTGGATAGGCTTGGGTTGGTATCGCTGGAGCAGAGAAGACTGAGGGACTGATCAAGGTGTACAAGATTATGAGGGGCATGGACCTGGTGAAGAGGGAAAAGCTGTTCTCATAGAACATAGAACAGTACGGCACAGAACAGGCCCTTCGGCCCTCGATGTTGTGCCGAGCAATGATCACCCTACTCAAACCCACGTATCCACCCTATACCCGTAACCCAACAAACCCCCCCTTAACCTTACTTTTATTAGGACACTACGGGCAATTTAGCATGGCCAATCCACCTAACCCGCACATCTTTGGACTGTGGGAGGAAACCGGAGCACCCGGAGGAAACCCACGCACACAGGGGGAGGACGTGCAGACTCCACACAGACAGTGACCCAGCCGGGAATCGAACCTGGGACCCTGGAGCTGTGAAGCATTTATGCTAACCACCCCTGCTGCCCCAACTCAGCTACTCAGCTGCCTTAGCTGAAGGTTCAATTATGAGGGGACACAAGTTCAAGGTGAAAGGCGGGAAGTTCAAGGGGGATTTGAGCGAAAACCCTTTTACCCTGAGGGTGGCGGCGGTCTGGTATGCACTGCCTGGGAGGCTGGTAGAGCGGGTTGCCTCACATCCTTTAAAAAGTACCTGGATGAGCACGGCATGTCTACACATTTGACGCTATGGGCCAAGTGCTGGCACATGGGATTAGGATTGGCAGATCAGGTGCCTTTCATAAGGCAGGGCAGACTCAATGTGATGAAGGGCCTGCGCTGTATTTTTCTGTGATACCATTGCCCAGTGCTCCCTTTTCCTTTCAAAATGCAAAACTAAATATGTTGTCTGCATCAACGTTTCCCAGTGGAAAAGCATTCCATGATCTAACAACTCTCTACTTTCAAAGCTGCACAGTGGCACAGTGGCTAGCACTGTTGCCTCACAGTGCCAGGGACCTAGGTTAAATTCCGGCCTTGGGTACTGTGTGGAGTTTGTACATTCTAACCGTATCTGCGGGGTTTCCTCCGGGTGATCTGATTTCCTGCCACAGTCCAAAGATGTGCAGGTTAGGTAGACTGGCCATAAATTGCCCTTTCGTGTCCAAAAGGTCAGGTGGGGTTTTTGGGTTATGGAGATAGGATGGGGGCATGGGCCCAGGTATGGTGCTTTTTCGGAGGGTCGGTGCATACTGTATGGGCCAAATAGCCTCCTTCTGCACTGTAGTGATTCTCTGATTCTATGAAAACTTGCTCCTCATTCTTAAACCACAAAAAATACACTTTCCCTAGCCGCCAAACTCGGGAATGGTGAGTTTTGTACTGGATTTACATATTGTACTCTGTCTAAATACTTCCTATGGTGACCTCTGAATATCTACCCTAATAATCCCAGTGTTACCTCGAACTCTGAATTTGTATTGATATTATCACACTTTTGAATGACATAGACAGTTTTGCCTTCCTTTTCCGAACTGCTGAAAGACCAGAAATCCATTTGGCTGTTATAACCACCGAACACCAGAGAAAACATTGCTTCACTGATCTATTCTGTCAATTGGAAAATGTTTATTTACACAAGCTGAACTAATTTCAAGTGTTTGTGGTTTCAGCTATTGAAACTGTAGAGTCTAGATAACTGACACGTTTTAGGGCTGTAGTGAAAGGAAATTTTTTAAGAAAGTAGAACGTTCTGGCAGATAGGCAGAAAGTTCAGATTGTCAGAAGATCATTAATATTAAACTATTTGAACTGCCTTGTAACTGGTACCAAAGAGCTGATGCCCAACCTCAGTAACTATAGATTGGAGAGGGATTTATGGTAAATTGCTTTAAGTATTCATAAATTAATTTCAAGCTCTCACTGGTCTGCAGCCAACATTTTCCTTGTTTCCAACTCTGCCATTGTAATTATAGTTAAAAACAATATTTTCCTTTGGCATGCCTCTCGATCCATATTATATACTGCATCATAGATCAAAATGAAGGAATGCCACAGGAGACACAAAAATGAGACTATTTTGCTGGTAAAGTTGTGTTACAATTTTTAATACCCATAAAAGAATCTTTCTCATTGTTGCATTCTGGTATCAAGCATGTCTGTTAAAGAACATTTTTGTGACTGTGTCATCTGTTCCTTTGAGTGTCCAGACATTGCTGTACACACCTGGGCTGGGATTCTCCCCTACCCGGCGGGGCGGAGGGTCCCGGCGTGTCGGAGTGGCGTGAACCACTCCGGCGTCGGGCCGCCCCAAAGGTGCAGAGAATGGGGCCAAGCCCTCACATTGAGGGGCTAGGCACGTGCCGGAGTAGTTCCCACTCTGCCAGCTGGCGTGAACAGCCTTTGGCGCCACGCCAGCCGGGGCCGAAAGGACTCTGCCGGCTGGCGTAAGTCCACGCATGCGCCGGAGCGTCAGCGGCTGCTGACGTCATACCAGCGCATGCGCAGGGTAGGGGATCTCTTCCCCCTCCGCCATGGTGAAGACCATAGCGAAGGCGGAAGAAAAAGAGTGCCCCCATGGCACAGGCCCGCCCGCCGATCGGTGGGCCCTGATCGCGGGCCAGGCCACCGTGGGGGCACCCCCCGGGGTCAGATCGCCCGGCGCCCCTCCCCAGGACCCCAGAGCCCGCCCGTGCCGGCAATCCCGCCATTCAGGTAGGTGGTTTAATCCACGCCGGCGGGAGAGGCCTGTCAGCGGCGGGGTTTCAGCCCATCGCGGGCCGAAGAATCACCGTGGGGGGGCCCGCTGACTGGCGCGGATCGATTCCCACCCCTGCCGAATCTCGGGGGGCGGAGAATTCGGGACACAGCGGAGGCGGGATTGACGCCGGCCCTAGGCGATTCTCCGACGCTCCAGTGCATGCGCGGACTTACGCCCGCCGGCGAAGTCCTTTCGGCCCCGGCTGGCGAGGCACCAAATGCTGTTCACACCAGCCGGCAGAGTGGGAACCACTCCGGTGCGGGCCTAGCTCCTCAATGTGAGGGCTTGGCCCCTAAAGGTGCAGAGAATTCCGCACCTGTGGGGCGGCCCGACGCCGGAGTGGTTCACGCCACTCTGACACGCCGGGACCCCCACTCCGCCGGGTAGGGGAGAATCCCAGCCCTGATTTTTGTTTGCTAAGACTTGTAAACGGATGTTATCACTTCCATGGTAGCAATTATCTTCTGTATTGTACAAGTGATGCATATTTCATAGATTCACAAATGTCTACAGTATAGTAACATGTCCACGCAGTCAACAAAGATCTGACTGCTCTAATTCCATTTTCCAGCACTTGGTCCATAGCCCTGGTTACAGCAGTGCTAGTAAATATCAAAATACTTCTTAAATGTCACGAGTGGTTCTGACTCAACCACTTTTTCAGACAATGAGTTCCAGACTCCTACCACCCTCGGAGTGAAAAGGTTTCCCCTCAACTCCCCTTTTAGTCTTCTACATCTTACCTTAAATCTATGGATTTGGTTATTAACCCATCTACTGATGGAAAAAGTTCCTTCTTATCCATCTATCTATGCTCCTCACAATCTTATACAACTCTATCAGTTCCCCTCTCAACCTCTGCTGCTCCAAGGAAAACAGCCCCAGACTATTCAATCCTTCTTCATAGCTCAGACCCTCCAGCCCAGACAGCATCCTGGTAAATCCCCTCAGCACCCTCTCCAGTGCAATCACGTCCTTCCTATAATATGGTAACCAGAACTGCATGCGGTACTCCAGTTGTGGCCTAACCAGCATTTTATACAGTTCCAGAGTGAACTCTCTGCTCTTGTATTGTGTGTCTCAGCTAAACAGGGTGGGATTCTCCGACCCGGCACACCCGATATCAGTGCGGCGCACCCCCCCCGGCAGCAGGATCCTCCTTCCCAGCAGGATGCAAGTATGGTATCTTGCCCCTGGTACAAATAGACATGAAGTGCATGGTGACACTTCGCATTGTTGCATGTGTGCACTCCAGCCATAAAGGAGCTCATACTTCAATCTATGGCACACCATTCCAGATATTTAATGCAAAAATATCTCATTTATTCCCATAGGAATTGCTTAATTTTAGAAATTTATTTTTACAGAGAGGACAAATAAAAATCATCTTGAAGAAGCCCAAAATTTAAATTATTTGGTACGTAATGGTGAAAGCTTTATACCAGTGAAAATATGTTTTGGCATTGTCAGCATGGTTACAACATGCTGTCTTCAGAGTTTACGTGAGCAATAAATAACCACAGAACATGCTATGTGTATAAGGTATCTATTTTAATATTTTGATGTCACCATATAACAAATATGTTTAACAAGTTTGATTTTCCAGCACTGCGGTCTCACGGCGCCAAGGTCCCAGGTTCGATCCCGGTTCTGGGTCACTGTCTGTGAGGAGTTTGCACATTCTCCCCATGTTTGCATGGGTTTCGCCCCCACAACTCAAAGATGTGCAGGGTAGGTGGATTGACCATGCTAAAAAAAATTGCTCCTTAATTGGAAAAAATGAATTGGGTACTCTAATTTATTTTTAAAAACAAGGTGATTTTCGAAAGAATTCTGATCTGCACTGGGGATCCTGAAAATCCAGGTATTCATTTTTCTGATATGTTTTGAAGGAAATGTGAAATTGCCCTTGGTAAGTAACCCCCTTACCCACCTCCTTGGTAGGATTCACCTACTTTCTTTTGCAATTTTAACTGAAAGCATACTTTGACAGAACGACAGGCTTAAATATCACTTGGTACATAATCATTCTTTCTCTATAGGCAAAGTTTGAATGCTATTCAATGAATAGAGGACAGAAAAACTTGATAAAAGTTTAGTGCTTAGGTTAATTATCTGGCTGAGAAATGCAATTTGTGGCATCTCGTTGTAGCTGAATTATTCTGCAGTCCTGATTCAAGAGGACATTGTGGTGCATGGGAAAAATTAGATTAAACAAGAATTAAAGAGTAGTTATCAAGCGGTTAAACTCTTTTAGCCTACATTAAAACGACTGTACCAAAGGTACTTAATTGGCATTTTGGGATACCTTCAAGTAAATGAGTCATCATTATGACATGGAACACCAAGTAAACCTATTTTTAGTTGTTTGTTATGGATCAATTTATCCAGATATATTGGATGGCATGTTTTGATGTCTTAAAAATTTGTTGCACAATTAACGTTAATTTTTTCAGTTGCTGGATTTTTAAACAGGACAACAAATTATGGTCTTTCTTAATCACCTGTCGACTCTTTGACATGGTGCAATTAGATATCCTCATTGATGTGCAGATCCAGACAGTGAATGTCAGCAGCTATTCAGCCTCACGTGGCATGACTCATTCTGGTCCTGGACTCATAAAACGTCCAAACCAGTGTACAGGAATCAGTGTGTCAGAAACCCTCCTGACACTCAGTGCAATGAAGCGGTGGGCGGCGCTGTAGGACAGTGGTTAGCACTGTTGCTTCACAGAGCCAGGGTCCCAGGTTCAATTCCCGGCTTGGGTCACTGCCCGTGTGGAGTCTGCACGTTCTCCCTCTGTCGGCGTGGGTTTCTTCCGGATGCTCCGGTTTCCTCCTGTAAGTCCCGAAAGATGTGCTGTTATGTCATTTGGACATTCTGAATTCTCCTTCGGTGTACCCGAACCGGCGCTGGAGTGTGGCGACTGGGGGCTTTTCACAGTAACTTCATTGCATTGCTAATGTAAGCCTATTTGTGACAATAAAGATTATTAAGACTATTATTATTCATAGTTTGAGGAACTTCTCAGACCATAAATGGCATGAAAAGGTTTGCAGCAAACAAAACCATGAGATTTAGTCTTCAATTTATCTCCAAGAGTTACATTATTCTCTGCTTTCATATGGATGCTCGTACTGCTTATTATTCTGATTCTAAAAATAAATTTAACCCATTGCAGTGTTAGCTGAGTCACCTCGTGAGAGCAGGGGCAAGTTGATGGTATCAATTCAGGATTTTAAACTTGACCACCTTTAGTAAAAAAATGTGATCAAGCATTCATTTGGAATTTCCTTTATTAGCATAATTTGTTTGATTATATTGTTATTCAATGTGAAGATTTGAACTGACATGCAGAATCTGTGACTTTCTCCTGAGTTTAGAATTAATCTGTCTCATGGAAAACTGACAGAATGGGATTGGCCACCTGTCGGCTGGTGGGCTTTTGTCCCCAGTGACTTCAACAGATGTTGACAGAATGTACCAGGTTGGATGCATTCTGTAGAACTGAACGGGAGAGACAACAGGAACACACGGTAGGGTAGAAACGAATGATTGGTTTATTACGGTGTACGTAGAATCACAAAAACTACTACACCTCTCCCCGAAGGACCAGGTCAGGGCTTTTTTTGCAGCGTAGTTTTCCCTGCCCCCAAAACCGTTGTAATATGCCTTTAAGGGATATCAGTATGAAGTCACTAGAAGGATAATGTGTCATGTGATCCAGTCTTAGTTTCATTTTGCTTTGAACAGGGCACACACGCCTCTCCTAAGGTCGCTGAGCCTTGCCTTGATTAGGAAGAAGCATCTTATATTGCCATCAATAATGCATGTTCTCATGTTCCCAGTCTTAATAAATGAACCCAGAATCCCTATGAGTCATTAGTGCCTTGTGTCTTATATCGTGAATAAACTCAAGGGCTTATATATCTTTATAAGAACAAAAATCAAACTGTCGTACACTTGGGCTTCAATTGCCATACTACACTGAGGCTGATCACGCATCATCCTTCTGTCCAAGCTGTCCACTTCAAAAATACATTTCATTATGACCCCATGAGTAAGCTGCATCCTTGCCGCTTACACTGGTGGATCGAAACAGGTCATCGGCCAATTCCCTGCACTGGACCAGGATTTTTGGTGGATTCTATGGTTGTCCACTTCCTCTGTGATCTCTGTCCAGATCCTGTCTTGATCAGAAAGAAGCATCTTTTATTGCTATCAGTAGGAAAGAGCGCTTCCCACCATTCCCTGTCACCCTGAAGGAGAATCTATAAGAATCTATAACCAAAGGCCTCTGCCCTCTCTCAGACAAATGTGAGTTGAAGCGGCTTGGATTTGGCTGGAGGTGGTGGGCAGGACAGAAACAAATAATAAGGAGGGAGTGCTGGAAGGGAAGTTTGAGGGGGATGGAGGTGATGAAGAGTTGCAACAAGGAATAGAAAAAAGTGTAAGATTTTGAGGAAGTCGTGCAATCGGTGTTTCCCATCCCGAAAGTCAGTGCCTAATGTGCAGTCACCAGCTTTCAAACTCCCACTGCCACTTAATGCTTACTTGAGCATTGATTGGTAATGGGCAGGTCTTCCATCTTTTCTCGGAAGGAAGACCCACCCATGAGTGCTGGCCACCACATAAATTGGATATCAGCTCTTCAACTCGGCCAAATACAGCGCTGCGGTGGCCAGAAGTGGTACTCCAGCCTCTGCCTGGGATTAATTCCCAGGACATTTGAAAAGATAAGTTCCAGTGGTCAAAGTGCCGAGAGGATAGTGGACACCACAGTGGGAGGGGCAGGGGCAGAATTAAGGCTGGACGAGATAGGACCCTAAAATGGTCATCAAGTGGCCACTTTAAGGTTTTTAATAGGTGAATGGGTGGAAAGTTTCCCGCCTGAGGCTCTGCCCGTCCAAGCATGAAATTGCATTAGGTTTACGAATCCTGCACATTTAATTTTACACTCCTCCCACTCCCCCCACCTCAGAACCCACCGAGGAGGAAGCGTAAAATTCTGCCAAAGTACACGATAGAATAAAAATGGACAGGAAATTGATGCAGAGCCTTCTTGTTTGTCCAGGAAGCTTTTTTATAGTTTACCAGTACCTGCTCAGTTGTCATCTGATGGTGAGATCCACCAACGAATAGACCGCTGTGTAATCATGTGTGCCCCTGTGCCTGCTGCTGTCCCTTTAAATGAACTGTGTGTGTGCTGGGTCTCAACGCACAAGCAGAAGTGGTGCCCACTTTTGGTTCGCCCAAGACCTGCGTGCCTCTTGTCAAATTCAACAAAAGGGGTGAGAAGGAAAAGCGGTATAAAATATGTTACAACAGCAATGGTCATTGCTTTCATATCTGAACCTGTCTCCACAATGGCTAATACGTTCACATCAAATTCCTCTCATGCTATTTTAATTAAATCATCATTGTGTAAATTGAATGGGGAAATGACTTAATGAAGTTAGCGCAAAAGGAATTTGATGTGAATGAGCTAAACATCGACTGGAATTTCAACCACTTGTTTAGAATCAACACTGAGCTGCTGTTAGAAGCACAAGAGAGCGGCATGGTCCTCAAAGCAACCACAAGTGACAGAATGTTCAAGAACCTATTCCAGGGTATTTACTAAGAATATTGTAGATTACACAAATTACTCTGTTGCAGGGTTGATGACAGGAGAAGGTGTTGCCACAGATTCATACCGCCACATATGCTTGGTGGTACCTGCTGTATTGTCTTAGGAAGCTGGAGACATCACAGGTCTGGGAAATGTCACAATATACACACAAGTATATGATGGTGCATAGACACACTGACTGACACACTGAAAGACCAATCAACACACAGAACACAGCAGCCAATCACCAGACAGGGCACGATTACTATAAAGCCAGAGGGCACTAGTTTTCCTGCTAATTCGAGATGCAGCCTCTGAGACAGACAGAGCCCGTAGCAGTAGGACAAACATCTACCATGTGCCAGCAGTATAGTCTGGTCAGGTTAGCCATAGGTCATCAGTCAACCTAATATAGTGTCGACCCACAGTACAAGTATGTTTAACAGCTCATAGTTAAATAATATAGAGTTGTACTTCTACAAGTGTTAGAACATAGAACATAGAACATAGAACGATACAGCGCAGTACAGGCCCTTCGGCCCACGATGTTGCACCGACATGGGAAGTCAAAAACTAAAGGCCATCTAACATACACTATGCCATTATCATCCATATGCTTATCCAATAAACTTTTAAATGCCCTCAATGTTGGTGAGTTCACTACTGTTGCAGGTAGGGCATTCCACGGCCTCACCACTCTTTGCGTAAAAAACCTACCTCTAACCTCTGTCCTATATCTATTACCCCTCAATTTAAGGCTATGTCCCCTCGTGCTAGCCACCTTCATCCGCGGGAGAAGGCTCTCACTGTCCACCCTATCTAACCCTCTGATCATTTTGTATGCCTCTATTAAGTCACCTCTTAACCTTCTTCTCTCTAACGAAAACAACCTCAAGTCCATCAGCCTTTCCTCATAAGATTTTCCCTCCATACCAGGCAACATCCTGGTAAATCTCCTCTGCACCCGTTCCAAAGCTTCCACGTCCTTCCTATAATGAGGCGACCAGAACTGTACGCAATACTCCAAATGCGGCCGTACCAGAGTTTTGTACAGCTGCAACATGACCTCATGGCTCCGGAACTCAATCCCTCTACCAATAAAGGCCAACACACCATAGGCCTTCTTCACAACCCTATCAACCTGGGTGGCAACTTTCAGGGATCTATGTACATGGACACCGAGATCCCTCTGCTCATCCACACTACCAAGAATTTTACCATTAACCAAATATTCCGCATTCCTGTTATTCTTTCCAAAGTGAATCACCTCACACTTCTCTACATTAAACTCCATTTGCCACTTCTCAGCCCAGCTCTGCAGCTTATCTATGTCCCTCTGTAACCTGCAACATCCTTCCACACTGTCTACAACTCCACCGACTTTAGTGTCGTCTGCAAATTTACTCACCCAACCTTCTGTGCCCTCCTCTAGGTCATTTATAAAAATGACAAACAGCAACAGCCCCAGAACAGATCCTTGTGGTACGCCACTCGTAACTGAACTCCATTCTGAACATTTGCCATCAACCACCACCCTCTGTCTTCTTTCAACTAGCCAATTTCTGATCCACATCTCTAAATCACCCTCAATCCCCAGCCTCCGTATTTGCTGCCATAGCCGACCATGGGGAACCTTATCAAATGCTTTACTGAAATCCATATACACCACATCAACTGCTCTGCCCTCGTCTACCTGTTCAGTCACCTTCTCAAAGAACTCGATAAGGTTTGTGAGGCATGACCTACCCTTCACAAAACCATGCTGACTATCACTAATCATATTATTCCTATCTGGATGATTATAAATCGTATCTCTTATAATCCTCTCCAAGACTTTACCTACAACAGACGTGAGGCTCACCGGCCTATAGTTACCGGGGTTATCTCTACTCCCCTTCTTGAACAAAGGGACCACATTTGCTATCCTCCAGTCCTCTGGCACTATTCCTGTAGCCAATGATGACATAAAAATCAAAGCCAAAGGCTCAGCAATCTCTTCCCTGGCTTCCCAGAGAATCCTAGGATAAATCCCATCAGGCCCCGGGGACTTATCTATTTTCACCTTGTCCAGAATTGCCAACACTTCTTCCCTATGCACCTCAATGCCATCTATTCTAATGATGTGGAGATGCCGGCGTTGGACTGGGGTGAGCACAGTAAGAAGTCTTACAACACCAGGTTAAAGTCCAACAGGTTTGTTTCAAACACGAGCTTTCGGAGCACGGCTCCTTCACCTGAAGAAGGAGCCGTGCTCCGAAAGCTCGTGTTTGAAACAAACCTGTTGGACTTTAACCTGGTAATCTATTCTAATAGCCTGAGTCTCAGCATTCTCCTCCACAACATTATCTTTTTCCTGAGTGAATACTGACGAAAAGTATTCATTTAGTATCTCGCTTATCTCCTCAGCCTCCACACACAACTTCCCACCACTGTCCTTGACTGGCCCTACTCTTACCCTAGTCATTCTTTTATTCCTGACATACCTATAGAAAGCTTTTGGGTTTTCCTTGATCCTACCTGCCAAAAGCTTCTCATGTCCCCTCCTTGCTCGTCTTAGCTCTCTCTTTAGATCCTTCCTCGCTTCCTTGTAACTATCAAGCGCCCCAACTGAAACTTCATGCCTCATCTTCATATAGACCTCCTTCTTCCTCTTAACAAGAGATTCCACTTCTTTGGTAAACCATAGTTCCCTCGCTCTACCCCTTCCTCCCTGCCTGACTGGTACGTACTCCACGAACAAGCTCCACATATCCAGTGTGCCCAACCCTTGCAGCCTACTTCTCCAACCTACACATCCTAAGTCATGTCTAATGGCATCATAATTGCCCTTCCCCCAGCTATAACTCTTGCCCTGCGGGGTATACTTATCCCTTTCCATCACTAACGTAAAGGTCACCGAATTCTGGTCACTGTCTCCAAAGTGCTCACCTACCTCCAGATCTAACACCTGGCCTGGTTCATTACCCAAAACCAAATCCAATGTGGCCTCGCCTCTTGTTGGCCTGTCAACATATTGTGTCAGGAAACCCTCCTGCACACATTGTACAATGAACGACCCATCTAATGTAAGAACGACCCATCTAATGTAAAGAACGACCCATCTAATGTAAAGAACCCATCTAATGTTGGTAGCCTGTCTCTTCTACTGCTCTGGTAAACGCAGTCATCACAGACCCAGCATACCCAACACATCAGGAAAGATCATCATTGTCTTCCAGAACTGGCTTTATTTCAGGACTGTTTCTGCCCGCTTTAATTAGCTTTCTCTCATGGGGATCAGTACACAATGTTTCTGTAAGCAGCTGGTTCCTTTGAACTCCATTATAAACAATCAATAATATTATACCCAGATTCAGCTACTTTGTCCAGGAGCCTGGAAAGACCTTGCCGTTGACGTACATCAAGATCCAGCTTCCTTACTCCCAGCTTTAACCTAACTTCCACTTTCTAATTCTGCTGTTTTTGTTCAGGCATCAGAATTTGCTGTGTGGTGAGGAAAGCAAGGATAGCAACTAGAGGTGATATTCAGGGATAGCGATCTGCTTAGATGCATTAGAATTGACACTAAACTGGGAATGGTCTTGAATTCCTGATCCTATAATAATTTGACAAGAGCAAGCTACAAATATCTACAGTGTTTAATTCCACGCAGCAACTAGGAGCCAGGTCATGGCTGAAGGAAAGTTTGTGACAGCAAAATCTGGGGGAGGGTGGGAGAAAAAAAAAAATCTCATTACAAAATTCAGTGATAAGATAACCAAGTTGTTAGCACGTGGCTTTTATATGAAGAATTCCTGTGAATAACAGTGATTTCTCTTGAATGCTGGCCTGTCTGGCCTGTTGATCAGCTGTATGGTCTTAACATATGCGGCCCGATTTTGCCATCCTGACAAACCTATGTCAGGCAGGCAGAAATAGAGGCAGGTGGCTCCCATGTGAAATTTCCACCCCCATTCCCATGCCTGGCAATTTTGAACAGCAAAATGGGAAACGGTAAGTCCACAAGCCCACATGCAGGAGCCACAAATCTGCCGACTTCATTGCAGGACTGGATATTTCAGACCCATTCAGAAGTTTGATGGAGTAGGGTTGGCTTCATGAGGTGATGTAGTTCATTCCAGCTTGGAGATGTCATGAGCTGTGGGGGTTCCCTAATCTGGAGTCCGGAACCTTTTGACAATTACGTTCAAAAGGTGTTACCAATGTCACATGTTAGAATAATGTTTGATAAGTTAGGTATATTTTAATACAGTGATTGATAATTGAGGTTTACTCTTAAAAAGTGAGCGGCCATTAAATTGATCAGCATTGTGAAAGTGGAAAAATGTTCAGATGCGTTAGAGTACGTTATCTAATGGGTAAAGTGCTCTTCTGCATTGAACAATAGTGATTTCTCAGATTTAACTACATCCAGTGCCTCCTGTGATTTTCTTTTCATTGAATGACAGCTCAGAAATCTGCTTCAAAGCTTGAACAGATGACCGAGTTCTTGGAATGGCTTCAAAAGTATTATGTATTCAGGTCTGGAGTTTTGTTTATACAGCTATGCATTGGAATTCCAATATGAACGCTTAGTTGAATTCCAAACCCCAATAATGGATTCAGCTCAGCAGGGGCTGTTGATATAGTCATTCAATGGAATCTTATTATGAATTCTTTGCTCTTCTCTTCATACCCACAAAGGGATTCAATGAGCCTTCCTGCCTACCCACAAATTAAGACCCATTAGTGGGCAATTAATACCACTGTGCCATCTCGTCTGGTTGGTCTTTCATCGAAACTTGCATGGAAAATAGAAGCAGGAAGAGACCTTTCAGCCCTACGAGCCTGCTCCGCCATTCATTATGATCATGGTTGATCATCAAGTTCAATACCCTGATCCCGCCTTCCCTGCATATCCCTTGATTCCTTTAGCCCCGGGAGCTATATCTAATTCCTTCTTGAAATTACACCACTTTTTGGCCTTAACTCCTTTCACAGGCTCGCCACTCTCTGGGTGAAGAAATTTCTCCTCACCTCAGTCCTAAAAGGTTTACCCCTTATCCTTAAACTATGGTTCCTCATTCTGGACTCCCCCACCATGGGGAAATTATTTCTGAATCTACCCTATCTAATCCTGTTAGAATTGTATACGTTTCGATGAGAGCCCCTTTCACTCTTCTAAATTCCAATGAATACAATCCTAACCGACTTAATTCTTCCTCATACTACAGTCCCACCATCCCAGGAATCAGCGTGGTAACCCTTTGCTGCTCTCCCTCCAGAGCAAGAACATCCTTCCTTAGATAATGACACCAAAACTGCACACAATATTCCAGGTGTGGCCTCACCAATACACTATACAATTTCTTGTTGGTGGGAAAGGGGATACTGAGGGAGGGTGGTGTCTGCGACATTGCCTGTAAGGCACGATTCTGCGAGAATGACTATGCCAGCTGATACATTTTTAAAAATATCAAGTCCCCAATTCTTTTTTTTCCCATTAAGGGGCAATATAGCGTGGCCACTTGATCTGCCCTGTACATCTTTTTGGGTTCTGAGGGGGAGACCCACGCAAACACAGGGAGAATGTGAAAACTCCACATGGACAATGACCTGGGACCGGGATCGAACCTGGGTCCTCAGAGCTGTGAGGCAGCAGTGCTAACCACTGTGCCACCATTCTGGAAACGTTAGGCGATACTTGACTAGTCTGTGGGACAGATCTCCTAATTTTGACACAAGCCCCCATATGTTAATTAAAGAAGGACTTTGCAACGTCAAAGGGAATGCGTGTGCCATTGTCAATTCCAGTACGTACGTTTGTGCCAGGTGGTCAATCAAGTTTCACTTCTTTTTTCACATTTCCTCACAGTTTGTTACAGTTGAGTGGTCTGCTTGGCCATTTCAGAGGCATTTATCTGTCAACCACAAGAATGTTTAAGGTAACGGATGGGGTGCCAATCTAATGGGTTGCTTTGTCCTGTTTGCTGTTGAGCTTTTTGAATGTTGTTGTATTCCATCTGCCACTTCTTTGCCCACTCTCCTGGCCTGTCCAAGTCCTTCTTCAGCCTCCCTGCTTCCTCAACACAACCTGTCCCTCATGGTAGTACAGTGGTTAGCACAGTTGCTTCACAGCTCCAGGGTCCCAGGATCGATTCCCGGCTTGGATCACTGTCTGTGTGGAGTCTGCATGTTCTCCCCCTGTGTGCGTGGGTTTCCTCCGGGTGCTCCGGTTTCCTCCCACAGTCCAAAGATGTGCAGGGTAGGTGGATTGTCCATGCTAAATTCCCCTTAGTGTCCAAAAAGTTGAGGTGGGGTGAAATGTGAGATTCCGGACACGACTCTACTTGGTGCCTGGAAGGACCTGAGGAGTAGACGTTCGGGATGACCGTGACCTTGATGGCCCCACGGCCCCTTCCCTGGTCAATCCCCGGCCCTGACAGGGACCCCCTAACTAATCAGCCAGGCCAGTGTCCGGGCTGGCAGTCCACGATCGCGTCTCTGCGTGTCCTACCTCCTCTCCCTCATCAGCCATGGTGCCTGTTGCCCGATTTTTAAAAGCACAAGTTAACCTTGCCGTCGGGTATTCCTCCTGGTGGAGGGGGAAGAACGCGGAAGCCCCATCAATTCTGGGTCAGGTCCCCTAATGTACGTGCGGAGTGGATCGCATTGCCGGAATATTTGTGATTTGGCGTGTGTGGTGAATGAGATTCACACGGTATTATAATCTGTTCCAAGTATATATATCTGTATCAATATTGTAAGTGCAGTTGCACTACCTAACCACCAGGGGAAGTAGCTCTGGGAGTACTCGAGAGTTTGTACTGGGCTCCCCCCTTGACTCTGCCCAGAACTCACCCCCTGGAGCTGCTGTATAAAGATCCATGCATCAGGGTCAGCCAGCCAGTTCACCGAAAGTTCAACGGCTAACAGGCTGGCTCTGTTGTAAGTATATTAAAACCGCTATTCTAATCCTACAAGCACGTGTCCGTAGAATTGATGGCTCCATCAATTTAATATACTTACGAAACAGTCAAAGTAAATCATGGAAGCAGCCCTCAAGCCCGGACGCCTAGATCTCGACCTGCAGGATGCAGAGGCTAAAGACATTTTTTCCCACTGGCTGAGATGTTTTAAGGCCTACCTGGCAGAAGCCAGCACCGCTGGAACAACGGAGGAACAAAAACTCAGCCTTCTGCACGCGAGGGTAAGCCACAGAATCTCCACACAGCTAAATCCGGCCAGTTCTTACACCGCAGCGCTGCCGATATTGGACAAAATGTACGACAGGCCCATTAACGAGGTTTATGCACGCCACGTGTTTACGACTCGCCGTCAGCGGCCTACAGAAACGCTAGCCGAATTTGTACGGGAACTGAACAATCTTTCTAATGACTGTAATTATCAAGCCGTTACCGTGGCTGAACATAGGGACCTTGCTGTGCGGGACGTTTTCGTAGCGGGCCTTAGGTCTAACTATGTGCGCCAAAGACTGCTAGAAAACGACATAGATACTACTGTGGAGGCTACTACCACTATGGAAGTCTCCTTCCGCAGCCACACGTCATTTCCCTCGGACCTCGCGACCTCATCGTGGACCCCCGACCAACAATCCCCCCCAGGCCTGTTCCGCACGGCCCCCCAGCTACCGCGCTGCCAAAGCCAGTTACTCTGCTGCCCCAGCCAGCTACTCAGCTGCTCCAGCCAGCTACTCAGCTGCCCCAGCCTGCCATTTCTGTGGCCAAAGCCAGCACCCCGCGGCAGCACTGCCCAGCCCGATCCGCGACCTGCAGCAGCTGCGGGAAGAAAGGCCACTATGTCAGAGTGTGCCTCGCGAAAAGGGCCCCAGTTTCTAACTCCCCAGTAGAGAAAACAAATCGCTCCCAACACCAGCGGGGCCCGAAACGCTGTGGCCTACGCCTCAACTCCGCCCTCTCCCGCGACGTGCGATCCATGGGGGCCGCCACCTTGGCAAACCCCCACCATGCGGCCGGCCACGTGCGACTCATGGGGGCTGCCATCTTGGACGCCATCTTCCGCGCCGCTCACCACGTGCCATCCATGGGCCCCATCTGCATCTCCATGCTCAGAAAGCTCATCTGAAGACTACGACTGCCCCGGGCACTCATCACGCAACCCGCAACTTAGCGCAGCGATCCTGCATCAAGCTCGCCAGAACGTACCCGCATCTACTCGACCGGACGCCCACTCGGAAGACTACGACTTTCCCGGGCACTCATCACGCAGCACGCAACTCAACGCGGTCACCCTAGATCAATCCCGCCCCAAGTACCTACGAAGTTCGATGGCGGAGGTCCAGATCAACGGGTACAGCACGCCATGCCTCTTTGACTCTGGGAGCACCGAGCGCTTCATACACCCAGAGCTGGTAAGACGCTGTTCGCTTCCTATTTTTCCTGTGAGCCAAACTATCACCCTCGCTTCGGGCTCCCACTCAGTCCAAAATCAAGGACGCACCGTTGCTACGCTCACAATTCGAGGCGCTAGTTATTCAAAATTTAAACTTTATGTCCTGCCTAACCTCTGCGCCCCACTCTTATTAGGCCTGGATTTCCAGTGCAACCTCAAGAGCCTCACACTCAGCTTCAGCGGGCCCCTGCCCCCACTCACTATCTGCAGCCTAGCCACGCTGCGCATCTCCCCCCCATCTCTCTTCGCCAATCTCACTCCAGATTGCAAGCCAGTAGCTACTCGCAGCAGGCGATATAGCTTACAGGATAGGATCTTTATCCGATCAGTGGTCCGACGGCTGCTCAGTGAGCGGATCATAGAGGCCAGTAATAGTCCCTGGAGAGCTCAGGTGGTGGTCGTCAAGACCGGGGAAATATTTTGCATAGTGGTCGACTATAGTCAGACCACAAATCGCTTTACGCTCCTAGATGCGTATCCCCTCCCCAGAATTGCAGACATGGTTAATCAGATCACCCAATATCGGCTATTTTCCACGGTGGATCTGAAGTCTGCATACCACCAGCTCCCAATCCGCCCGGAGGACCGCCACTACACGGCGTTCGAGGCCGATGGCCACCTCTTCCATTTCCTCCGGCTTCCCTTTGGCGTCACTAATGGGGTTTCGGTGTTCCAACGAGCAATGGACCGAATGGTAGACCAGTACGGGCTGCGGGCCACGTTTCCGTATCTGGACAATGTTACCATCTGCGGCTATGACCAGCAGGACCACGTCGCCAACCTCCACTGTTTTCTCCAGATGGCACAGAAATTAAACCTCACTTATAACAAGGAGAAATGCGTTTTCCACACAAACAGACTGGCCATCCTCGGCTATGTTGTGGAGAATGGAGTCCTGGGCCCAGACCCGGACCGCATGCGCACCCTCTTAGAACTCCCCCTCCCTCAGTGCCCCAAGGCCCTCAAACGGTGCTTGGAGTTCTTTTCATACTACGCCCAGTGGGCCCCTCAATAGGTGGACAAAGCCCGCTCACTCGTTAAGGCCACACGATTTCCCCTGTCTGCTGAGGCACGCCAGGCCTTCAGCTGCATCAAGGAGGACATTGCCAAAGCAGCCATGCGGGCGATGGATGAATCCACTCCCTTTCAGGTTGAGAGCGACGCCTCAGAGGTAGCTCTAGCAGCCACTTTAAATCAGGCAGGGAGGCCCGTTGCATTTTTCTCCCGTACCCTATCCGCTTCAGAACTCCGACACTCCTCTGTCGAGAAGGAAGCACAAGCCATCATGGAGGCTGTTCGTCACTGGAGACACTACCTCGCAGGTAGGAGGTTCACCCTCATCACCGACCAACGATCGGTTGCCTTTATGTTTGACAACTCGCAATGGGGCAAAATAAAAAATGATAAAATCCTTCGGTGGAGGATCGAACTCTCCACCTATAGTTACGATATTAAATATCGACCGGGGAAGCTCAATGAGCCCTTGGATGCCCTATCCCGCGGGGCATGCGCCAACGCACAGATCAGCCGTCTGAAAGCCATCCACGTTGACCTCTGCCATCCAGGGGTCACCCGGCTCGCCCACTACATCAGAGCCCGAAACCTACCTTTCTCCAACGAGGAGGTAAAAGCGGTCACCAGGGACTGCCCGATCTGTGCGGAGTGCAAACCGCACTTCTATAGACCAGACAGGGCCCACCTGGTCAAGGCTTCTAGGCCCTTTGAATGCCTTGCGATCGATTTCAAAGGGCCACTCCCCTCCACTAACAAGAACATTTATTTCCTCAACATCATCGATGAGTTCTCCCGATTCCCTTTTGCCATTCCGTGCCCCGACATGACCTCCCACACAGTCATTAGGGTCCTGCATAGTGTCTTCACCCTGTTCGGTTTCCCCAGTTACGTGCACAGTGACCGGGGTTCGTCCTTTATGAGCGACGGGCTGCGTCAGTACCTGCTCGACAAGGGCATCGCCTCGAGCAGGACTACCAGCTACAACCCCAGGGGGAACGGGCAGGTGGAGAGGGAGAACGAGACGGTCTGGAAGACCGTCCTACTGACCCTCCGGTCCAGAAAACTCCAAGTCTCCCAATGGCAAGAAGTCCTCCCAGACGCGCTCCACGCAATCAGATCCATCCTCTGTACAGCGACAAATCAAACCCCTCACAAGCGGCTCTTCCTTTTTTCTAGGGGCACTACCACGGGGGTCTCACTTCCGGCGTGGCTGAGGACACCAGGCCCGGTTCTCCTGAGGAAGCACGTCAGGGGGCACAAAACTGTCCCCCTTGTTGAAAAGGTGCGCCTCCTCCATTCCAACCCACAGTACGCATTTGTGGAGTTCCCGGACGGTCACCAGGACACAATATCCCTTCAGGACCTGGCACCCGCTGGATCCAGCCCCCCATCTACCCCCAACTGAGGAACCCCTTACCCCGTTCCCTATGCTGCCGCCCCCTCGCGCCCCCGATTCCGCAAGCTCGCCCCACCGGTTCCACGCGCCAGCACCAGCCCGTCCCCAGTCTCCGGTCGAGCCAGAGGTGTATGAAGTTTGGACGAGACCCACCCCGGAGTCTGCCATCGTACGCCAGCTCTCAACACCCACCCAGCCACCGCAAGAGGCTGCAACCCCGGTGCTCCGCAGATCGAAATGAACAATTCGTCCACCGGACAGACTAACTCTGTGAGCCACCACCCCCGCCGGACTCGATTTTTTTCACAGGGGGTGAATGTGGTGAATGAGATTCACACGGTATTATAATCTGTTCCAAGTATATATATATGTATCAATATTATAGGTGCAGCTGCACTACCTGACCACCAGGGGGAGTAGCTCTGGGAGTACTCGACAGTTTGTACTGGGCTTCCCCCCTTGGCTCCGCCCATAACCCCTCCCCCTGGAGCTGCTGTATAAAGAGCCGTGCATCAGGGTCAGCCAGCCAGTTCACCGAAAGTTCAACGGCTAACAGGCTGGCTCTGTTGTAAGTATATTAAAACTGCTATTCTAATCCTACAAGCACGTGTCCGTAGAATTGATGGTTCCATCAGCGTGAACCTGACGCCTGCACGATTTTGACGCCAAAACTGATTCTCCAGCCAATCGTCTTTCCTGATATTGGCGGTCAATGGAGAATCCCATCCTCTGTCAGGGATATAAGGGGGAAATATAAGGAGAAATACAAGGGGAAAAAAACATTGCAAAAGGAGTAGAGTTATCCTGGAAAAACTTTAGGAATAGCAAACACAAAAGGTCACTGGGTATATTGCCACCACAATCTGCCAGCAATAGCCACAGATGTGAAAGTAATTACAAAGAGAAAATCCATCAGCATGATTTAATTATACATTAATTTAGCAGGAAGGAAGAAAGGAGGCAACCACAGGAACATCCAGGGGAACTTATGCAATCAAAGAATCATTATTACAAAGAATGAACATTGCTCCTGAGTGACTGTGTCTACCCAAGATCTATAGGGCTGGATTATTTGATAGTTATCCAGCTCTTAGAATGGAAATTTATGCACATGTGTTACAATCTTTTGTAAACCAACTCAGGCTGTAGGATAAAGCATAACATTGCAAACTAATTAGGTTGCTGTATCCCTTTGTCAGGCATGAGAAATCTGTGAATTGGGCATTATTTTTCAACAGCAGTAATAATTTAAATCAATGTGTTAAAAACCAATTAGGTAGTGCTCAAACAGGCCAATTTCTCAGGGTAGTGTCTTCGGCCCAACCATCTTCAGCTGCTTCATCAGTGACCTTCCTTCCATCATATGGTCAAAAATGGGGATGTTTGCAGATTACTGCGCAATGTTCAGCACCATTCACGGCGCCTCAGATACTGAAGCAGTCCATATCCAAATGCAGCAAGACCTAGACAATATCCAGGCTTGGGCTGACAAGTATTAGTGACCCACAAGTGCCAGGCAATGACCATCGCCTGCAAGAGCGGATCTAACCATTGCTTCTGATCTGCCCGCCCTTCCAGCAACTTAGTCCCTCAAGGATCGGGACCTCATTTTTAAAGGCTGTCTCAGTGTTAAGGGGTTCACTCTGGAACCCCCGCACACCCCTCAGCACTGGCCTCGGCACTGCCCCTGGCACTGCCCCTGGCACTGCCCCTGGCACTGCCCCTGGTACTGCCCCTGGCACTGCCCCTGGTACTGCCGAGGACAGTGTCAGGGGCAGTGCCTCGGCCAGTGTTAGGGAGCAATACCTGTGCAGTGCCTGGGCAGTTCCCGGGCATAATCCTTTTCCCCGAGTGATTGAGCTCTCCGGGAGATCTGCTCGGCAGGTGCATGTCTTGGGAAACCAATCGTTTTTTAAAGCCATTCTGCCCTCACGCCGATGTGGATGGATTTTCTGACAGGTAGTTGGAGTGGACTGATTCAGGTGTAGAGGCCTGATAATAATATACCAATTAATTCAAAAGATGTTCCCAATGTTGAACATTGGGAAACACATCCTGTCGCTTATGGGGGGGAGGGGACCATCGCATCACACGTTCACATCGATGCGAAATGTGATTTGCTTGTTCTTGCGAGGTTTTCTCTCCCCCCCCCCCCCCCCCTTTGCCAAACCCACCTGACCCTATTAGGGGAAGAAAATCTCAGCCATAGGGCAGGATTCTCCATCCCGCCACACCCGTTTTCAGGTGCGGCGTGCCCCCGCCAGCAGCGGGATCCTCAGTCCCGTCAGCCGGACAATAGGGTTTCCCATTGTGGCCACCCCCACGCCATCGGGAAATCTGCTGCCGTCACTGCGCTGCCGGCAAAACGGAGGATCTGGCTGGCGGATAGTGTCTATGCATTGATCCAACAGATCATTCCTTGATTTTTGTATTGCCAACAATGTGATTCTCCGAAGACTACCTTCTGTTTCATTGGTTCACACCTGAGCTTGTAAATGAATGCTTTCGTGCAACAACATAACTATAAGGTTCGGGGTGGGAGATATAGGAGGGATGTCCGAGGTAGGTTCTTTACTCAGAGAGTGGTTAGGGTGTGGAATGGACTGCTTGCTGTGATCGTAGAGTTGGACACTTTAGGAACTTTCAAGCGGTTATTGGATCGGCACATGGAGCTCACCAGAATGACAGGGAGTGGGATAGCTTGATCTTGGTTTCGGACAAAGCTCAGCACAACAAGGGCCGAAGGGCCTGTTCTGTGCTGTACTGTTCTATGTTCTATGTTTTAAGTGCTGGGAAAATTGTAGATAATCAAGGTAATAGAGATCTCTTCCAGTCCCTGGGCAAGATCAATTTAGTACTTTTCTTCTGCATATTTTTGTTGAGGTATTTCCTTCCCTTTTTATTGGGCCATTTAAACTTGTGGAAAACCTTCTGCCAAGAAAGTGGCTAACTAGTTTGCAAGTCTTCACTGAGACAGCTTATGCATGGGCAGGAGCTTTTGCCAATTCCTATTTACCCTAAACTGAGTAGCTTTCAGAGGGCAACTAAGAGTCTGGAGGCACCTGTAGGCTAGACTTGGTAAGGATGGCAAATTTCCTTCCCTAAAGGAGGTTAGGGAATAAACTAAATGTGTTTTCAAGACAATTGACGATAGTTGTCATGGTGGCCATTACTGAGGCAAGCCAATATTAGGTCATTTCAGATGTATTAATTAAATATGAATCCGAGCAGCTACCATGGTGGGATTTGAACCCAGGTCCATTGTTCCTGGCCTTGTGATTATCAGTCTAGAGATATAGCCACTGCATCACTCTCCCCCTCATCTAGAAATGCCTCGGTCCCAAGCATTCCAGACTAAAGAAGTTATAGGGCGCGATTCTCCGCACTCACGCCGGTTCGGAGAATAGCGGGCCGCGCAAATTTTCACGGCGATGCTGGTCCGACGCCCTCCCGCTATTCTCCGAACCCTGCACAAACTACACGTCGGCATTCCCGGCAAAGGCCTCGAACGCGCCCCCGACACGACCAGAATCACTACTTATTGGCCCCCCCGCTATTCTCCGGCAAGTCCCGACGTCATCACGCACTGTTTTCACGCCGGCCAACACACCTGCTTTTCAAGATCGTCAACCAGTCGTGCCGGCTGACGAGAGCTTCGAGGAGGTGAGCGCACCGCTCAGCACACTGCTGGAGTCTGGCCACAACGGGGAAGGCATTCCAGAGAACGGGAGGGGGTGAGGGAGACGGAGGGGGGAGTGTGGGAGACGGAGAGGGGAGTGGGGGAGACGGAGGGGGGAGTGGGGGAGACGGAGGGGGGAGTGGGGGAGACGGAGGGGGGAGTGGGGGGAGGGGGGGGTGGGGGAGACGGAGGGGGGAGTGGAGGAGACGGAGGGGGGAGTGGGGGAGACGGAGGGGGGAGTGGGGGAGACGGAGGGGGGAGTGTGGGAGACGGAGGGGGGAGTGGGGGAGACGGAGGGGGGAGTGGGGGAGATGGAGGGGGGAGTGGGGGAGATGGAGGGGGGGAGTGAGAGTGGGAGTGGGGGGGGTAGGGAGAGAGTGAGCGAGTGACCCGTCCAACCCCGTAACAAAATGTCTGCCACCATGCCATGGCGTGCCGGTCACGAGGACACGGCCGCTGGTTGCCCTGTGGCTTACGGCCACAGGCCACTGCCGCACCGGTGAAGAGGACGTAGTTAACTGCCCGTTGGATGCAGAAAGTGACCAGGGGTTAGGCTGCCCGCGTGTCAGCAGCGCGACCAGGCCACTGGGACACACAGGTATCCCGTGGCAGGCGGCTGCCGAGGTGTCGACTAACCTCCGTCTAACATGTCCCGTTTCTCTGCCCCCACCACCCTTCTGTAGGTTAGCACAATGTCTGCGAACAGAACGGCTATGTTCTGCGCAGTGGTTGGGGCCGCTGCACTGCATTTGGAGATGGAGCAGCATCCACATCCACAACCCGCAGTGGATGCACGGCCAGCTGCAGCAGCAGAGGGAAGGGCCGAGGAGTTGCCAGTCGTCGAGCAGCATGGGGGGGGAGGAGGAGGAGGGGGAGGAGGAGAGGGTGAGGGTGCAGCCACGGCGCCAGAGGCGACGACCAAGGCCGAGGGTGTACCGTCCCCGGATCTCTTTCCTAACAATGACGGACATCACCTGCAGGAGGAGACTCCGGCTGCGTAGGCAGACGGTGATACATATCTGTCACCTCGTGGCGCACCTCGCCCCACGTGGAATGGGGGGAGGACACACGATCCCGGTTGCCATCAAGGTGACGGTCGCTCTTAACTTCTATGCGACCGGCTCCTTCCAGTCTCCGAGCGGGGACCTCTCCGGGATCTCCCAGTCATCGGTGCACAGGTGCATCCGGGATGTGACCGACGCCCTCTATGCCATCGCCGATCGCTACATCACCTTTCCCGAGGACCGAGCAAGTCAAGACTCACGAGCTCGTGGATTTGCCAGCGTGGCCGGGATACCGATGGTGCAGGGGGCAATCGATTGTGTTCACGTCCCCATGCGCCCACCTGCAGGGGACAGGGAGGTGTTCACAAACAGAAGGGAGACATACTCCATGAATATCCAGGTGGTATGCGACCCCCACATGAGGATCATGAATGTCTGTGCAAGGTTCCCAGGGAGTGTGCATGACTCCTACATACTGGCGCAGTCGTTCATCCCTGCGATGTTTGAGGGACGTCCCCCCCGGCTGAGGGCTGGTTGCTAGGCGACAGGGGTTATCCGCTGAGGTCTTGGCTGATGACGCCTATACGGAGGCCTCAGACCAATGCGGAAACACGATACAACGAGGCCCATGCAGCAACCAGGGGTGTGGTGGAGCGCTGCCTTGGCCTCCTGAAGATGAGATTCAGGTGCCTGGACCGCTCCGGAGGGGCCCTGCAGTACCAGCCCGACAGGGTCGCTCGCATTGTAGTGGTCTGCTGTGCGCTGCACGACATCGCGATGCAGAGGGGAGATGACCTGCTGCAGGAGGCGGAGGGAGAAGCCAGTGGCAGTGGTGCCAGCACAGAGGAGGAGGAGGAGGAGGAGAGGGAGGAGGAGGAGGAGGAGGAGGCTGGCGGAGTGGCGGGCGCAGCACGCAGACACGACTCAGGTGCTGGTGATGTCCAGGAGGCGGCACGACGGACCCGGTGAGGACGGCGGGCACGCGACGCCTTGGTGGCAGCACGGTTCAGGCATCGCATGCGACGTCCCCGCTGAACACCAAACCACCACCTGTATCGCTAGTCATGCAGAGGGTCAACACACAACTGCCACCACCACAGCCCCCCCCCACCATCTCTCAGTGTACACTGCTCCACTTAGACATCACCCTTACCACTGGGTCCAGACGGTATGGTACAACGTCGAGGGCTGTGTCAGCGGGTGTGATCAGTGCCATGTGGAATGATGACAGCCCGCTCTGCAAAGAGCTGTGAGCTCAGAATCGTTAGAGAGAGTCTGACCCATGGCAATAGCTGAACCATCCACCTTGGTGGCCGCTGAGATCGTCATGGACACTCTATCACGTGCCCGCGTGGGCTAGCTGTGGGAGGGGGTGGGGGGGAAGGGACTGCACGCTCGGCACCGAAGTTTCACCGCTTGTCAACCCCAGCGACACTCGGTCACCATCACAAATCCTGTGGCTGTGGAACAATCACACGGTATTACAAGTAAGGTGGAACAGTGCGTTTAATGTGAACAAACATTTACAGGTGCCCTAGCCCCTCCAACTAAACTGTGCCCTTCACCCATGCCAACTTACTCGGTGTCTCACTTTGTTGCCTTACGGGCCCTACCATTACATCTAAGTGATTCCCCAGATGATACAGCAGGAGTGGAGGAGGACTGCTGCGAATCGCCCCCTTCGACTAATTTCTCCTTCGGCAAGCGTGTCCTGGGGCGACCCGGCCTTGATGGGCCAGGCTGCTCTGCGGGCGTCTCGGGTGATGTTGTGCCACCCTGCTCTGCCTGCTGCCCACCCGATGCACCAGGGATGGGACGGGGGGAGGCCGAGATTTCCGGTACGTCCCGTGATGGACTTAATGGGACGGGCCCCGAAACCTCCTCCTCCCTCGGGGAGCCCGGTGGCCCCCGGGCCTCACTTTGGGACAGAGGTGCGAGCGGGGAGGTGCCCCGTCGCGCCACCGACATCTGGTGCTGCCTGTCCTGGAGGCCTGCAACGGTATCCACCAGGATCCGAAGGTTTGCAGAGACGGAGTCCACATTCCCGCCAGGGACTGTGCGACCTCAACCTGTGAGTGCACGACGCCATCCAGCACGTGTGTCAGGCGTTTGATGCTCTCCGCGACTGACTGCTGCGACTGGGCCATGACCTGCTGAGACTCGGCCAAGCCCCGCAGCGTGCCGGCAATGTCGTTTTGGCTCTGGCGCATTGCTGCCTGTGAGAGGGCAACCCTGTCAAGGGCCGAGGATGACGCCTGCACGTGAAGCCCAACGTCTTGCATAACCTGACCCATTGCCTCCACCGCAGATGCCACCCATGCGGTGTCGGACTGGGTTTTTGCCATGAGCGGCACCACTCCCTGCTCGTGGATGCGGTTCGACTCCTCTAACAGCGTCTGCAGAGTCTGGAAGACAGCCCTCATCCCGTCATTGTGTCCCTGCGTTTCTTGATGCATCGGCTGTGCGGGTGGGTTGAGAAAGTCCAGGAACTCTGAAAACGTCTGGGAGCCAGCTGCATGCTGGGCCTGGCCTGGCCTCCGCCAGTCTGGGCCCTCAGCTGCTTCGACCTCCACCTGCTGTACCTGCTCAGCTGTGATGTGCGACCCAGACTGTGACCCAGGAGCCTCATCACTAAATAGGCCAGCCGGGGTGAGTGTCTCTGGGATGGTGGATGGTGTGGGAGAAAGTTGTGCTGCAATCTCGAGGTTGTCTTGGGTGGACGCCTCCTCGATGTCATCGGCCCGCTGAGAGGCCGCAGGGCGTTCGCAGACCATTTCTTTATCTAGCGGTGTCGCCGCCCTCTGGGCGTCCTGCTCCACAGATTCTGTTGGGGAGGATGGGACCCCCCGCTGATCGGGCACCCTCTGTCGTGCGGCCCCGGGTGATGTGGGGGCAGATGCCTGTGTCCGTCTGGAGCGAAACGGCCCTGGTCGTTCGCCATCACGTCCTAGGGAAGAGAATCAAACGGGTTATTTAGAGACGCTCGGCCGGGCGCTGGACGGTTCCAGTGGGCAGAGTGTGAAGGGACAGAGGATGGGGGAGGTGTTCCAGTGGGCAGGGTGTGTGAAGGGACAGAGGATGGGGGAGGTGTCCAAGTGGGCAGGGTGTGTGAAGGGACAGAGGATGGGGGAGGTATCCCAGTGGGCAGGGTGTGTGATGGGACAGAGGATGGGGGAGGTGTTCCAGTGGGCAGGGTGTGTGAAGGGACAGAGGATGGGGGAGGTATCCAAGTGGGCAGGGTGTGTGAAGGGACAGAGGATGGGGGAGGGGGGGTGTTTGTCATGCAGGGTTGTCTCACTTGTTGCAGCTCCGCCAACCTCGCATTGCGCGATCTCCCGAGTAGCAGATCCGCCAACAAGGTCCAGGGCCCTCTGCTCAAAAGTGGTGAGGGGGCCGCAGGATGGGTGAACCCCCTCCCGTCTTGTTCCGCTCACGGGTGTTGTGAGCGGTCTTGTCCTGTTAGGGGAGGGGGCATAGGTTGATTATTACAATACGGCAGGTATCAGCAGGCCGTTCAGATACTGGCACAGTTTGGGGGTCAAGTTGTACTAAGACAATTATATCTCTCCACAGGGGCCAGAGTGCTGGGTCTGTGACAACTTTGTGAACCACCCTCAACTCACTCTGCCACAATCCCCCTCCACCCCCCATGCCAGGGGGGGAGGTGGGTGATTAAGTAAAGGGGGGAGGGATGGTTGTGACCCGGGGGCACCCTCTTGGCACTTACCCTGGCAGCCCTGGTGAGGTTGTGCATCTCTTCCGACACTGGTCAGCTGAACGAGGGGTCTGCCCCACAGCACTGACGGCAGCAGCAACCTCACGCCAGGCCTGGCACACCGTGCTGGCAGGGTGGCGATGCCCTTTACACGGGCAGATGATGCCCCTCCTCGATTCCATCGAGCAGCATCTCCACATCAGCCTCCACAAATCGCGGGGCTGCTCTCCTCAGCTCCGACATCTTGGCCTACAGTTTCTGTGCTCGCCCGTGCCTTTTTACGGCGTCGGGCGGCGTCACGTGGGCGTGCTCGTAGCGTCGCCGCGTTCCGGCATCATCGCGCACGTGATTGACGCGGCCCCATTCCTAGCCCATTTCCTGGACGTGAATACCTCGGGAAATGGGCCGTGTCGGGCCGTCGCAAAACTCTGCCGTTTTCATGGCCAACTTCGCGATTTTCCACGGGTGCGGAGAATCGCGCCCATAGTGTATTACCCACTCTCCTAGTTTACCTGCCAGTAAGTCTATCTGCGAACAATTCTCCTGTAAAATACTGGCACTGTGTGTTCTTGTGTAATTTTTAGTTAACATTCTGGGCATGTACAGTACTATACTAAATACAGCTGCTGTGAATTATTCAAAATAGCACAGTAGCAATTTAAATTGGAAGGACGAGTTTGTGTTCTGCTAAACATGTCTTCTCATCAGCATCAACTCTTATAAAAATAATTGACCCTCTCACGTGACTCCATTGTTACAATAATGCCATAAGGATTTGCTGATATGTGGAAAAGCAGGATAGCCCAAAGGCTTACACTTATTTTTAGCAGAGCTATTTAGAAGGGATAGGTGGTTGTGGTGCAGTAGTTCCTACCTTTGGACCAGAAGCTCTGGGTTCAATATCTACCTCAGGTGTGTTCATAACATGGCCAAACAGGTTGAATATCTGCCAGTGAATCCTTCCAATATATCTGATGGTGGGCTACAGGAGTGGGGGCGTTTCCTGGTCATACTGCAGAAGGCAATGGCAAACCACTGCATTACCTTGTCAAACATAATCATGAATCATGGACCAATCCAATGGAAGGTCATGGGCATGGTATCTAAAGGAAGAGAAGGAGGCTAAAGAAGGGATAACTGAATTGCAAATTGGATGAGAACTTTTGAACTTATTCTCATTGACATCATGATATCATTTAACATGATTTATTTTTTGAGGGAGAACAGTGACAAACACATTAGGGCAGCACGGTAGCACAATGGTTAGTACAGTTCCTTCACAGCTCCAGGGTCCCAGGTTCGATTCCCGGCTTGGGTCACTGTCTGTGCGGCGTCTGCATGTTCTCCCGGTGTCTGCGTGGGTTTCCTCCGGGTGCTCCGGTTTACTCCCGCAGTCCAAAGACGTGCGGGTTAGGTGGATTGTCCATGATAAATTGCCCTTAGTGTCCAAAAAGGTTATGTGGGTTACGGGGATAGGATGGAGGTGTGGGCTTAAGTGGAGTGCTCTTTCCAAGGGCTGGTGCAGACTCGATGGGCCAACTGGCCTCCTTCTGCACTGTAAATTCTATTATTCTGTGATTAAAAAGAATAGTTTTTTCATCATGCTACAATTATTTCAATAATCACATGATGAGTGCATCCTTTGAACCTCCTGGTAACTGGTGGTTGCGTGTCAGTCATGGCTCAATGGACAGCATTCTTACATAAGTCAGAATATTGTGGATACAAGGCCCATTGCAGAGACTTAAACTTGTAATCAAGGTTGCCATTTCAGGGCAGAACTGAGCACGTATTGTGCTGTGAAAAGGCGTATCTTAATGATAAGTAGTTAAATTGTGGTCCTGTCGCGCTCTCAGATGGACATAAATGGAGCAATTTGAAGAAGAGCAGGGGAGTTCTCCCTGGGGTCCCGGGCAGTATTTATTCCTTAGCTAACGTGACCAAAACAGGTCCGCTGGTCATTATGACATCTCTGTTTGTGGGACCATGCTGAATGCACATTCAATGCTATATTTCTGACACACAGCTGGGCATCTCAAGCAATACCTTATTGACTGAAAAGAACATTGGGAGGTCCTGAAGTTGTGAAAGGCACTATATAAATGCACATCTTTCATTGCTGAAAGAGACTCAGTAAAAGCCCACCATGGGAAATGCTGCAGGTGAGACGATCAATTTAACAGATCATTAATAGGTCTGTTGACCCCGGGCGGGACCGGGAAATCCCACCCAGGCGTATGTTGGAGGGAGATGTACATTTGGAATGGGCAAGGGTAGGAAAACGAGTAAAGAAATGTTTTAAAAATGAAAGAATTGGCAGGAAATAGTCCACAGAAGCTTCCAGTCAGAATGGATTTAGCCACAAATTGAGCCACACTTTTCAGTTTAGCCAGTCCTTAGAACAGTACAGCACAGAACAGGCCCTTCGGCCCTCGATGTTGTGCCGAGCAATGATCACCCTACTCAAGCCCACGTATCCACCCTATACCAGTAACCCAACAACCCCCATTAACCTTATTTTTTAGGACACTAAGGGCAATTTAGCCTGGCCAATCCACCTAACCCGCACATCTTTGGACTGTAGGAGGAAATCGGAGCACCCGGAGGAAACCCACGCACACACGGGGAGGACGTGCAGACTCCACACAGACAGTGACCCAGCTGGGAATCGAACCTGGGACCCTGGAGCTGTGAAGCATTGATGCTAACCACCATGCTACCGTGCTGCCCCTGTCTCTGTTCAACTGAGAAGGACTACTCTCATCTGGTTCCATTCTTATATTTCCAGTCTGAAGAGTCATTTATAATAGCTTCCTTTGCTGTTCCCGCACTGCTACCTCTGGAGGGCTCCAAGAGTTCATTGGCCACCTTCCATTTCTCATCTTCATGCTACCCCTTCAAACATCATCTGAAAACAAACATTCAGGTTGAATGTATTGTATGATACTGTGTGTGCCCATATCCCATTGTGATGTAAAGGTGCTCATCCACGGTATGACATATAGAGTCACATAGGGCGTGATTCTCCGAAACCGGGAGAAATCGTGAGGCTGGCGTCAAAAACGGGCGGGTTTGACGCCAGCCTCCGCCCCCCCTGACCGGGAACTGATTCTGGTCCCCGGTCGGGGCTAGCATGCTGCGGCCGTGAACTCCGGCATCGCGGGCTGAACGAATTTCGTTAAGCCCGCTTGCCAGAGTTTGCGATGGCTGATGCGTCACATGACATCAGCCGCGCATGCGCGGATTGGAAGACTCCAACCCGCGCATGCACAGATGACGTCATCGCGCATTTGCGCGAAACCCACGCATGCGCGGGCTGGGATGCCCGCGCATGCGAATGGATACAGCGGGGCGGTGGAAGGATAAAGAGTACGCGGAGTAAGTACCCGTTGCCCGCGATCGGTGCCCACCGATCGCGGGCCCATGGCACCCTTGGCACGGTGTCAATAGTCCACTAGCTTCACTAGGCTGTTACTGCCCCTGGATTTAACAAAGCTCCAATCTCCCCAGATACACCAAACTAAAAATGTACGGGCTTCTTCTGAGCCTTAACCTTTTCTAACATGGAGCCAGTGACCTTCTGCCACCTGTTCGGCTGCACAGGACTTCTCCTGAGCCTTGACTGCATGGAGCTATTAAATGTCTCCTGGCACTTCTCTTGAGACCCAACCACGCAATGTCACCTAACAGCAATACGTTTGCTGCCTGCAGCCTGTTAACATCAGCACTTGGTTGATAATGCCTTTTCCACTGCTACAGAACACTCAGTCTCCCAGTAAACACGCAGGTAAATTGAAACCCGAGAATTTTCTTAAGCTCCAGCCATCTCCATGATGGCAAAGCCTTCTAGGGCTTATGGAACGATTTTAAATTAATGGTAGCTTTAAATACACCTCCCCCCGCCCCAAGACAATTCCCTCAGCTGTGTTTCTTTGCCATCAGGGTAAACACCCGTCACTAAATCAGTAAGTAATAAGTAAGCCGACTTGCTGTTAACCCCTTCAGTCAACATGGCTCCAACATTTTAAATGTACTAGTCTTCAAGGTGTTTTAGTTGTGTTTATCGAATTTTCTACAGATATATCTTTCCAGAAGTAAATATTACCTATGAAAAATTACTCAGAGCCAATTAATACATGCATGTATGTAGCTTATTTCATATGAGAAACATATTTATAGCGAAGAAACAATTTGGTTGAATTCTTTTTTCCTTACTGTACAAAATCACAGAGAGGTCTTGTGGTGCATGGGTAATGTCTCCTAAGCTCTAGGTCCAGGACTTGATAGCCAACTAAAGTGTGTAATAATGTGGCTAAACAGGTTGACTATCAACCTGCAAATTCATTCTTCTAACACGTACCAATGGTGAGAATGAGAGAGACTCCTGGTCAGCCATATGGAAAAGTTTAAGCCTGTACCATCTCTACTCCCGCTTACAACATGCTTGTAAAAAGTACATGCAGCCACAGCAACATGAACTTCTTGAGTGATCCGTAACACAGTACAAATAAAGTATCAACTCGACTGGACATCCTCAATAGATGTTAATTATAAAGCCTGTAATATTATCAAGTTTTCACCCTTTAGTAAACTGTGAATTTGTGGACATTAATCTTTGCATTGACCGTCACTCTGCTGAATATCATATAATTACCATACACTGTAGCTCCTGTAGAGTCCACGGTGAAGATCAAAAAAAGTGGTCATTTCTATGACGTATAGATTGAACTTTACCTGCCCTTCTGAGGATATTTTGCAACCACTTATAAACAATGCCCTTTTCCTATTAAATTCAGACAAATTAATACTGTGTCTAGCCAGGGCATGCAGACACCTGTTGGGTACAATTTTCCATTCATGGCATGCCAAGTTCACTCAGCATGGATCCAGTAAATTGCTGTTCCATGTGAGGAATGTAGGACTCTGGATGTGAGACATGGCCAGTCTTTATCAGCAACAGCTTCATCATGCAGAACATTTACAGAATCAGTTGAAGTGTTTCATTTGGAGTCTCAGTTTTCTTGCTAAATGGACAGTTGTGTAAATGTTGGCTCACAATTTCCTCAAAGGTGGAGCAGCGAATTATGCCGAAATTTCCAGAAAATCTTATTTGCATAACCCAGAACATAAAAACCAACGAACAATAAGCAAAGTAGCTAAACAATGGGGACCCAAGGAAAGTGAAGACTGCAGGCCATAGAACTACTGTATTGCATAAAAAATTGAAATTTGACTCATTGCATTTTTAAGAAAATGTACTTCTATAATATTTTGAATTTTTGATCGAACCATTGCGGTAAAAGTTGATTCAAAGGCCCAAAATGTAAGCCTTAGTGAGGCCTGGTTGGTATGTAATTCATTTTTTGTTTCTCTGAATCAATTATTTTGTTATTTTACGAGCAGTGGGAAGAATGTAAAAAAATCTTTTTAAATAATCAGAAATTGTCAGAGATATCCATCTAGAATAACAGGCATAAACCTGCAGCTGTTCAGAACTAACATAGATGCAGGATACTTGTGTTCTATAGTTTCTATATGGACGGCAGAGTTATGACATGAGCAGCAATGGGTTCTGGCATGAGCTTCACCAAATTCATGAAAAATGTGGGGAAATCCTGGCTGAGATTCAAAAGCCGCCTCCACTCAAATTTCTTTCACCTTTTGTGCTGAACATTGGCATCATGCTGTTATGTTGTAACACTGCTACTTTGCTGCATTATTTTTAGGAATTCGGTCATGATAATGTTATGAAAGTGCCTTGGGACGTTTTACTGTGTTAACGTTACACAGGTTTAAAAGGTAAAATGGTAAAGTCGCCATAGTCCCAGATGACCATAGGCTGCTTTCCCCTTTGAAGGAGGTTGCTGACTGGTGGTGATTTAACCTGAGGGACACTACACCTCAGGGGCAGTGCCAGGGCACCAGGTTGGCAGGAGGGTACGGGGGCAGGGTCCCAGGGGCCTCCCCAACGTTGGAGAAGTGAGCGGGGGTCAATAAAGTAGCGGGGGAGGGGGCCTGAGAGGGGATGGAGGAAACAATTGGGTCAGCCGGCCAAAATGGTGCCTGATCTGAGAGCAGACTTTCCTGCTTGTGAGGTAAGCTCGCCAGCAGGAAATCACTGCTATGTACGGCCTTGGCACAGAGAAAGTCCCCAAGGCCAAAATTAAGCGACAAAGTGCCACTGAATAGCAGATGTCTCTCGGCGCTGCAGCTAAAGGCGTCCAACCATGAATTTAGTTTGAAGAGGGGCTGGTTTAGCACAGTGGGCTAAACAGCTGGTTTGTAATGCAGAACCATGCCAGCAACGCGGGTTCAATTCCCGTACCAGCCTCCCCGAACAGGCTCCGGAATGTGGCGACTAGGGGCTTTTCACAGTAACTTCATTGAAGCCTACTTGTGACAATAAGCTATTATTATTATTAAGTTCGTTGAATCGCACCCATCATTTCAATTCTCTTAGGAACTTTTTATTTCACATTTGAAATGCCTATTCAGTGAGTAAATGTAACAGGTGAAGCCAACTGAACAAGGTAGCATTATGTATTGCATTTGTATTGTAGCCATCTGAGAATGCCACCTGCAAAGGACCATGGGAATTATGGCCAACCCACGAATCAGACAGATACAGAGCTTCTGTGTATTTGAAATGCAGGTAGCTAGACCTGATCGAAACCCTCACTCGTTTGCATTCTAATGGCCCATTTCCCCAGAACAATAGGACTGCAATCAAGAAACCGATACAGCCACAAATTGATCGGCCCCACTCCCTTTACTGAGAGAGCCCAACCACCAAGGTCAATGACCGCTAAGGACCCGCCCAGCCACCAAGGCACCCGCCCCTTTATTGGCCAAAATCGAAGGCAGTGATCAGAGCCCTGTCGAACTATTGGTCAAGGACCGCCCTAAAGAGCGCAAAATCCCAGAGGGATAAAAGGGGACACAGCCATGTGTTCTGCCTCTTTTGGATCCGGCCTGTGCCAGCCTCTTTTGCATCCAGCCTGTGCCAGCCCAACTGTAGCAGGAACAGCCAGACAAGTTAAAGACCAACAACCGCTACCTGACGGATGAGCGCAGCAGAGACAGAGCCATTTCTTCAAACCAGCCACGTGAGATCAAGATAAAGACCTTATCCACTTGCACATTGCCGGTCGCCCTGAGGTTACGTTTCAGTTATTGTAGCTGATAGGTGTCGTTTAACTCGTAGTAGATATTGTGTTTGCATGTCGAAGTAATCCTAGCGTGTGTAAATAAACCATCTTTTGAACTGACTAACTGGTTGTGTGGTCATTTGACCGATATAAGGGAAAGACTTGTGGTTCACCGAGATAAATAGAAATACCCACAGTATTGGCGACGCTGTTGGGACATAACATCATATTGGCGACTTTAAAGAGCAACGTTATTCAAGTTATCTATGAGCAACCTAGGAGATCTGAGACATTAATATTAATTTTGCTCAGTAAAATGCAATCAACTCTGTTTTAGGCACAAATGTTTTATTTTTATTGTCCATTAGTTGAAAACAAACCATGCTAAACAGAGCTCCCATTAAAAATACACAGAAAAATAGGAGCAGGAGGAGGCCATGCGGCCCTTCGAGCCTGCTCTGCCATTCATAATGATCATGGCTGATCATCCAACTCAGGAGCCTAGTCCCACCTCCCATGTCCTTTGATCTCCTTCGCCCCAGGTGCTATATCTTAGGGGCTGGTTTAGCTCTCTCGGCTAAATCGCTGGCTTTTAAAGCAGATCAAGCAGGCCAGCAGCACGGTTCGATCCCCGGACAGGTGCCGGAATGTGGCGACTAGGGGCTTTTCACAGTAACTTCATTGAAGCCTACTCGTGACAATAAGCGATTTTCTTTTTTCATTTCATATCTAACTGCTTCTCAAAAACATACAATATTTCGGCCTCAACTACTTCCTGTGATAATGAATTTCACAGGCTCACCACTCTCTGGGCGAAGAAATTTCTCCTCATCTCTGTCCCAAATGGTCTATCCCATATCTTCAGGCTGTGACCCCTGTTTCTGGACATTGCCACCATTGGTTAAATTCTTCTTGCATCAATCCTGTCCAGTCCTGTCAGAATTTTATAGGTTTCAATGAGATCCCCCCTCATTCTTCTGAACTACTGTGAATACAATTATAATTGTTACAATCTCTCCTCTATCGTCTGTCCCGCCATCCCAGGAATCAGTGTGGTAACCTTTTGCGACATTCCCTCTATAGTTAGAACATCCTTCCTCAGATAAGGAAACCAAAACAGCACACAGTATTCCAGGTGTGGTCCCACAAAGGCCCTGTATAATTGCAGCAAGACATTCCTGGTCCTGCACTCAAATCCTCTCGCAATGAAGGCCGCATTATATGCCTTCTTTACCGCCTGCTGCACCTGCATGTTTACCTTCAATGACTGATGTACGAGGACACCCAGGTCTTGTTGCACATTCCGCTCTTCTAATTTATGGCCATTCATACAATAGTCTGCCTTTCCATTTTGGCTACAAAAATGGATAACCTCAGATTTTTCCAAATTATATTGCATCTGCCATTGCCATTCATTTGCCCACTCACTCAACTTGTCCAAATCACACTGTATAATCTCGGCATCCTCCTCACAGCTCACCCTCCCACCCAACTTGGTGTCATCTGCAAATTTTGAGACATTACATTTAGTTCCCTGATCTAAATCATTCATATATATTGTGAATAGCTGGGGTCACAGCACCGATCCCTGCGGTACCCTACTAGTCACTGCTCGCCATTTGGAAAGTGACCCTTTGATTCCTACTCTTTGTTTCCTGCCTGCCAAAGGTTTTCTATCCATCTCAATACACTACCACTAATCACATGGGCGAGATTCTTCGCAAATGCGGAGAATCGGAAAGGCTGCCGTGGGACAGGCCGTGACCCACGGCAGCCTTCACGCCCACTTCCGGGGCCGATTCTCCCCCCCCGGGCGGGGCTAGGAGCGTGGCCCCATGCGTCACGGCGGCGCGGCCTTGACGGCGGTCATCAAGGCCGCACGTCAAGCGTCACGCCGGCTGACGCGGCCGATGACGTCGGCTGCGCATGCGCAGGTTGGACACCGCCAACCCGCGCATGTGCAGTTGCCGTCTTTTCCCTCAGCCGCCCCGCAAGACGTGGCGGCTTGATCTTGCGGGGCGGCGGAGGGAAAAGAGTGCGTTCGTTACGGACGCATGGCCCACGATCAGTGGGTACCGATCGCGGGCCTATGCCCCCCTTGGCACGGCCGTGGTACTGCCGTGCCAATCGGGCCCCCAGATGCCCCAAACGGGCATCTGGCGCCCGTTTCGCGACGGCAGCGAGCAGGTGTGTTTGCTGCCGTGTTGAAATGGGCGTGAAGGCCTGGCCGCTCGGCCCATTGGCCTCGGAGAATCGCCGCTCGCCATAAAAGGCGGCGAGCAGTGATTCGTGGCGTGGGTCGGGCGTGGGGGGGGGAAATAGCGGGAGGGCGTGAAAAATGTCGGGAGGCCCTCCCGCTATTCCCCCACCCGGCGTGGGGGGCGGAGAATCGCGCCCCATGTGCTTTAATTTTACATGCTAAACTCTTTCGTGGGACTTTGTCAAAAGCCTTCTGAAAGTCCAAATAAATCACTGTAATTGAAAATACAGAAAAATGTGTAATTTGAAACATGAAAGTCTGGCAATATCTGGCCTGAGAGAAACATGAGAGGATACAGGGAAATATCCCACAAAAGGTTAATAGCAGCTGCAAAGTGCAGGATTTTAAAATGCAGATTCTTTCTCACAAGCAGGCTTAGAAACACACAGGATTCTTGTATTTAGCTAAAACAATGGCTCACACCTTCATTGAATGTAACTATCTGAGGAAGTTTCTGGAAAAGCATGGATGAGAGTTTCAATTGAATTAAGTGACGAATGTTTAAAACAGGCAGGTCTTTCAAGTCATAACCAAGTGAAATTTTAGCATACAGCTAAAAGCAAAGGTTTCACACCTTCATTGAAATTAACTCTCTTAGTAAACAGCTGGAAAGGATGGATGATGTTCAGTCAAATGTGGTGTCAATTCTAAGTGTGAAATTCAAGTAAATTAAAGAAAATTGGAGACGACCTGTCTACAAGCTTATTGTTAAATGTTCACACATGTAAAGAAAATGCAAAAAGAAAAATCCACAGCTGTCCAAATAGAAATAACTTAATATTGATCAGAGTTCTCACACATTAGAATGTGGTAAAATATTCAATATGGATGTCGAATAATTACATTTAGCCAAAATCTAATTTGCAATTTGGGCCTAAGTGTGTCTGTTTATATTCATGTATATTTAATGACTCTGAAAAGTAATTTTATTTTTGACTTCATTAGGGAGGACAACTATTTTTCTCAGTATTTATTCCTCATACGTTGCACACCACTCCAGTGGTGTAGGCTGTCAGTAGCTTAATCCTTAGATTCTTTGTTAAAACTTTAATTCCAAAGATATGGCATCACTGTTAATTTTTGCCCAACCCTGGTTGCCCTGGTAAGATGGTGATGACCTTGTCGCACTGCTGCAGTCTTTGTCACACTTTGATATAACTGAGTGGCTCACTTCAGGGGGGCAGTTAAGTACCAACCACACTGGTATGGGACTGGCATCACATATCCCAGTTAGGCAAAGCAATAATATTTCCTCAAGAAATCTAATCTTACTGAACTAGTTTAGATTTTATTACAATAATATAGCTTTGTGGTCACTTTTATGAATATAACTTCTTTGAAACAAACTGAATTTAAATTCTCAAACTGCCATGGTGGGATTTTAAGACTTTTTCTTTGGCCGTTAGTCCAGGGTTCTGAAGTACACGTCTAATAAGGTAATGACTATACTGCTGAATGCTCAGATGCTTTATAAATGAGTATAGTGGAATGGATGAAAGTGGTGCAAGTAGAGTAACTCTCTAATTTATCCATCCTTTGATGGAGTACTCAACAGTAGCAGCTTCATTTTTAGCTAATCATTGGGATCCATCATATTTTACTGTTCTGTGCAAAACATTACTGTAAAACCACACTGGAATCCTTCCATTAGTCCCAAAACTAATTGATGCCGCATTTGCAGACTGTGTCAATTTAACATACAAATCACAAAGCTAAGTAGAAAATATGGGAGCCTAGTTTGCCCATCTGGTTGATCTCTCCATTAACAACTAGAACCTGCAAAAAGCCTCTTTGAATGTTTGGAGAGTTCATCTTCATTACCTTTCCTAGAAAATCATTAAACGTATTAATCGTTCTTTCCATGAAGAATAACTGTCTGATATTTTTTGTTCAAATTATTCATTCATAATTTGTGGGTGTTGCTGGCAAGGCCAGTGTTTATTCACCTTCCATAATTTACCTGGAACAGGTGTTGGTGAACCATCTGCTGCAGTTTGTGTGGTGAAGTCACTCACACAGTGTTGTTGGGTAGGGTGTTCCAGGGTTCCTACCCAACCGCAGTGAAGGACGATGGTATATTTTCAAGTCAGAATTGTGTGTGTCGTTGAGGAGAACTTGCCAGTGATTGTGGTCTCACGTACTTGCTGCCAATGTTCTTCTCGAGGATAAAGATCATGGGTTTGGAAGGTGCTGTCGAAGATGCCTGGGAAAATTGCTGCAGTGCATCTTGTATATAATACATAACCGCTGCTGCTGTGTGTGAGTGGTGGAGGAACTGAGGCCAGGATTCTCCGAAATCCCGGCCAAGTGTTGATGCCGGCATCAAAACCGGCACGAGCGATGCCGGCTTCAACGGGCTTCCAGGCCCAGTCATTCTCCCTTTCCTCGGGGGCTAGCACAGCGCCGGAGTGCTGTGTGCTGCTCCGGCGCCGAAAGCCGGCCCTACAAGGCCAGCACAGGTCCGCGCATACGCGCTACAGCTGGCGCGGATCCGCGCATGTGCATCACGCCCGTTTCCATTGCCGGCCCCCCAGGCAACATGGTGGAGCTCTACAGGGACCCGGCGCGGAGGAACATAGGCCTCCCCCACCTGGAATGAGCGCGCCCACTGATAGGTTGCCCCCAATTGCGGGCCTGGCCAACGTGGAGGCCACCCCTGGTGTCAGCTCCCTCCCGCAATCCCCCGCCCCCTCCCACCAGGACGGCCCCCGCAGCCAGAACGCCGAGGTCCCACCGGGTAGGACCATACGCGAACGACGCCGGCGCGACTCGGCGGAACTCGGCGAGCACTCGGCCCGTCGAGCGCGGCAGATCGCTGCGGGCCAATGGAGAATTGGCAGCCCGGTGTCGGAGCGGTGTGGCGCGATTCGCGCCCCCCCCCCCCCCCCCCCCCCCGGCGATTCTCCGATCCAATGCGGGCTCGGAGAATTCCACCCTGAATGTTTAAGGTGGTTGATTGGGGTGCCAATCAATCCGAGTGCTTTGTCCTGATTGGTATTGAGGTTTTTGAGTGTTGTTCTAGCTGCACTCATCCAGGCAAGTGAAGAGTATTACACATCACATTCCTAACTTGTTCTCTGTGGCAGAAAGCCACCGAAGCCGGGGGATGAATCACTAACCACAGAATATCTAGCTTCTGACCTCTTAGCCACATAAATAATATACAGTTACGTTTCTGGTCATTGTGACTATCCAGGCTGCTGGTGGGGAATTTGGTGGTGGAAAAGTCACTGGATATCAAGGGAAGGTGATTGATGCTTCCTTGGTAGAGATAGTCACTGCCTGACAATCACGTGACTCAAATGTTACTTGTAATCATCAGTCCGAGTATGGATGTTGTCCAGGTTTTATGTGTGTGAGGAAGGATGCCATGGTGGCACAGTAGTTAACATTGTTGCCTTACAGCGCCAGCGACCCAGGTTCAAATCCAGTCTTGGGCGGGCGGCCCGTGCGACATGGCGGACTCATACAGCGGACCAGCCCCGAAAATATAGGCCCCCCAAGATCGTGCACGCCCGTGGATCGGTGGCTCGAGATCATTAGCCTGTCCGTCCGTGAAGCCCCTCCCAATAAAGGATCTCCCGGCCGCACCAAGGCGGCCGCGGACTGACTCCGCAGCCACCACTGGCCGTTTCCGACAGACCAAACGTGGTTAGAACCGCGCTGTCATGAACCCAGGCAATTTTTGTCGGAGAATCGCCGTGGGAGGTCTCTGTCAATGACCCCTACCCGCGCCGTGTAGACTGCACGCGCTTGATTCGCAGGAGTGTCGTCGGACCTGATTTCGGGGTTGACGCCCATTCTTCGCTTCCGCACCGATCGCGATTTCGATGCAGAGGCTCGGAGAATCCCGCCCAATGTGTTCCACAAGTCACCCTGTTATGAAATGTTGCCTAAATTTCTTTTCCTTTAAGCTGTGTCTCTTTGTCCTTGAACCCTTCACCTGACTATGGGTGGCACGGTAGCACAGTGGTTAGCACTGTTGCTTCACAGCACCAGGGACCTGGGTTCGATTCTCGGCTTGGGTCACTATCTGTGCGGAGTCTGCACGTTCTCCCCGGGTCTGCGTGGGTTTCCTCCGGGCGCTCCGGTTTCCTTAAAGACGTGCTTGTTAGGTGAATTGGACATTCTGAATTCTCCCTCGGTGTACCCGAACAGGCGCCGGAGTGTGGAGACTTGGGGGTTTTCACAGTCACTTCATTGCAGTATTAATGTACGTGCCTACGTGTGACAATAAAGATTATTATTATTATTATCTGAATGGTCTGCTGTATGAGGGAACGTGTGGCGGCGTCAGCAGCATTGCAAATTTCCTCAGTTGGAGTCTGAGGCCTGATGTGTTAGGCAGGTTGGGTCGACGTGGGCTGCACTTGATGCAGTGTCGCGAGAGACAGACCTCTAACGCTGGAGAAGATCCAACACGATTTTATTCAACGTATTAACTAATATACATGTTCAGCTGTGGGTTGACACTATACTGAATTGACTGGAGACCTAGTACTAGCCTGACCAGACTTTCCAGCTACTGCATGGTGTTTGCACTGACTAGCTCATGCACTCTGACTGTCTCAGTGGCTGGGTCCAGAGAGAGCGGGAAACCTTGTGCCCTCTGGCTTTATAGTGGTAATGTCCTGTCTGGTGATTGGCTGCTCTGTGCTGTGTGCTTACTGGTCATCCTGTGTGTCAATCACTGCCTGTCTGCACTCCATTATATACATAGGTGTATATTATGACATCTGCCCCCTTTTGTTTTGTTTTTTAGATAATAAATATTAAGGTGCGTATGCGTATGTATATGCATATGTGCCTGACTATATAAAAAATGTGTCAAAATGAACATATATACATAGGAAGGTGTCGATAGTGCAGATACAGGGCAGATGAAATGATATTCACAGAGGTCAAAATGTACAAAAGTTCAGTCTATAGATTTAGTCTTTGTGGTGGGCGACGAATTCTTATTGACCACCGCAGGGGTGGATCATGGGCCACCTGCACTTGGATAGGCGGGATTGCTGCCATCGCAGTAGTTGCGGGGGCCGGGAGGATTTCTGGTAGATCGGTGGCCTCGTGGCAGGGTACGTCCGGAGGAAATATCGTGGGCGGCGGGGCACTTCGGTCAGGTGGCTGGTGTGTAACTCTTCGCAGTGCCCGTCTGTTGCACCGTAGCTGGGACCCATCAGCCATGCGGACAAGGAACGATCTTGGAGCCACTTGCTTGATCACCACAGCTGTGGCTGACCAGCCGCCCTCAGGCAACTGTACACAAACATGATCAGTTGGGACCAGCTTGGGTAGATCCGTGGCATGAGCATCGTATGTGGCTTTCTGTTGGGCCCGTCACTGCTGCATTTTCTGTACGACCGTGAGGTGGTCAAGGTCTGGAACATGGATGGCTGGAACTGTGGTCCTCAGAGTGCGGTTCATGAGCATCTGCTCTGGAGACAACCCAGTGGAGAGTGGGGTTGCCCTGTATGCCAGCAGTGCCAGGTTGAAGTCGGAGCCTGAGTCTGCAGCCTTGCACAGCAACCGCTTGACAATATGGATCCCTTTCTCGGCCTTCCCATTTGACTGCGGGTAGTGGGGACGGGAGGTTACGTGACGGAAGTTGTAGGACCGTGCAAAATCAGACCATTCCTGGCTGTAAAAGCAAGGACCGTTGTCACTCATCACCGTGAGCGGTATCCCATGCCTGGCAAACGTTTCTTTGCAGGGTTTGATCACCGCCTTTGACGTGAGGTCGGACAGTTTCACCACTTCACGGTAACTGGAGAAGTAGTCGACCAGGAGGACGTAGTCACGCCCTTTGGCGTGGAAAAGGTCGACACCGACTTTGGACCACGGAGAGGTCATTATCTCATGTTGCTGCAACGTTTCTTTGGGTTGAGCTGGCTGAAACATCTGACAGGTAGGGCAGTTGAGGACTGTGTTGGCAATGTCCTGGCTGATGCCCAGCCAATAGACTGCCTCCCGAGCTCTGAGTCAGCATTTCTCGACCCCAAGGTGACCCTCATGGAGTTGGCCCAGCACCATAGCCCGCATGCTCTGAGGAATCACGGTCCTGTCGAGCTTCAGGAGGATGCCTTCCACCACCGTCAGGTCGTCTTTTATGTTGTAGAACTGGGGACATTGTCCCTTCTGCCAGCCATTGGTAAGGTGCTGCAGCACACGCTGTAGTAGAGGATCCTTGGCCGTTTCCTCACGAATTTGGACTACCCGCTCGTCAGAGGCCGGAGGTTGGTGGCATGCAATTGCACTTGCGCTTCTATGTGGCAGATGAAGTCAGTTTGTTCACATGGTGTGGTAATGGACCTGGAGAGGGCATCTGCATCAATGAGCTCTTTCCCTGCGTGTAGACAAGTTCAAAGTCGTAGCGGCGTAACTTAAGAACAATTGGCTGTAACTGACACGTCATGTTATTTAAATCCTTCTGGATAATGTGGACTAGAGGCCTGTGGTCCGTCTCGACCGTGAATTTTGGCAGGCCATAGACATAGTCGTGAAACTTGACTATTTCCGTTAGGAGGCCCAGACATTCCTTCTCAATCTGAGCGTACCGTTGCTCAGTGGGCATCATGGCTCTGGAGGCATACGCCACTGGAGCCCAGGATGAGGAGTCATCTCGTTGGATGAGCACCACCCCAATGCCCCCCCGGCTTGCATCCGTGGATATCTTGGTTTCCTTGGTTGGGTCAAAAAGAACGCCAGAACCGGGGCTGTGGTGAGCTTCGCTTTCAGCTCACGCCATTCCTCTTCATGTATGGGCAGCCACTGGAATTCTGTCGACTTCTTGACGAGATGGCGGAGGGCCGTGGTGTGGAATGCCATATTGGGAATGAATTTCCCGAGGAAGTTGACCATCCCGAGAAAGCGGAGGACCGCCTTCTTGTCCTCCGGGGTCTGCATGGCGTTGATCGCTGAGACCTTGTCGGCATCTGGCTGCATGCCCTGCTGCGAGATGTGGTCACCTAGGAATTTGATGTCCAGTTGACCAAATGAGCACCTGGCCCTGTTGAGCTGGAGACCATGCTCACGGATTCTCTGGAATACCTTCTTGAGGCGAGCGATGTGTTCCTGGGTTGTGGACCAGATGATTACATCGTCAACATACACGCGCACCCCCTCGATACCCTCCATCATCTGTTCCATGATGCGGTGAAATACCTCTGAGGCAGAGATGATGCCATCCAGCTGTAGCAGTAGTGACCAAACGGGGTATTGAATGTACACAGCTTGCGACTGGACGCGTCCAGCTGTATTTGCCGAAAACCCTTGGAGGCGTCCAGCTTTGTAAAGAATTTGGCATGAGCCATCTCACTTCACGCTTTGGTATCGTGTAATGCTCCCACATGATGTTGCGGTTTAGATCCTTGGGGTCAATGCAGATCCGAAGCTCCCCTGATGGCTTCTTGACGCAGACCATGGAGCTGACCCAGTCTGTGGGCTCTGTGACCTTCGATATGATGCCCTGGTCTTGGAGGTCCTGTAATTGCTGCTTCAGACGATCCTTGAGGGGTGCCGGCACCCAGCGTGGTGCATAAATTACAGGGGTGGCGTTCGGCTTGAGCAGGATTTTGTATCGGTATCGGAGCGTGCCCATTCCATCGAATACGCTGTGGTACTGCGTGATGATGTCATCTATATCAGCTTGGAAGTTTTCATCAGGTGAGGCCGTTGCCGGTGACGACGGTGTGGACTCGCTGAACCAGGTTCAGGAGCTTGCAGGCCCGAACACCGAGCAGGGATGCTCTGTCAGGTCCGACGATTTCAAACCGCAGCGTCGCCTTGATCGCCTTATTGGACACCCCCAGTTGACATGAGCCACTGGCAGCTATGGCATTGCCATTGTAGTCAGGAAGCTGCCAGGCCAGTGGAAGAATACTTGGTCTGACGCGGATGGTGTCGAGATTGGATTTCGAGATGAGGTTCGCCGATGCGCCGGTATCCAGTTTGAACCGGATGCGAGCCTTGTCAACAGCACACCACCCGTCGTCAGGCTCTACGCTGAGGATCGAGAGGTGCTTCGCCATCTTGGTGAAAGGCAGCGCATGCTTCGTTATGATGGCCACCTGGTATGGGGACTTGAGGCACTCAGCATCAGGATCTGTTGGGCTGTCGGGATCGGAATCTGGCATTCCTTGCTGTATTGAATGGATACTTCTGTGCCATGGCTGGGATCGCTGGCTGCTGAGCGGTGGAGCAAATCTGCAAAGGGCTGCGTAGTGGCCAAGCATGCCACACTGTAGACACCGCCGTCCTTTTGCCGGACATTGCCGCTTTAAATGGGCGGAGCCACAATTCGGGCACGTCATGACGTCAACGTCAGGGCTTTCCGTGCGCCATCGCGCATGCGCAGTGCAGTCGATCAACGTACGCGCCTGCGTAGTCTGGTCGTCCCCTCGGTTGTGGCGCGCATGCGCAGGGGCCTGGGAAAGGTGCGCAAAACGGCCACTCTCGTCGATGCCTAGGCCCTGCGTTTGTGCAATGGCCTGCACCCATTCCGCCTCATGGGAGGCCAGCTTTGCAGTCTCTGCCGCCCTGATGTGGGAGTCCCGATTGTTAGCATGTTCATGGACAACGCACATCTCGATAGCGATGGTGAGGGTCAGCTGCTTGACTTTCAGGAGCTGCTGGCGAAGGGAATCGGAGTGGACCCCGAAAATGATCTGATCCCGGATCATGGAATCAGCTGTCGACTCATAGTTACATGACTGCGCGAGGATGCGGAGATGGGTCAAAAAGGATTGAAAAGGTTCATCCTTGCACTGAAGCCTCTGCTGGAAAACGTACCGTTCAAAGCTTTCAGTCACCTCAATGTCGCAGTGGTTGTCGAACTTCAACAGGACTGTTTTAAATTTTGTCTTGTCTTCGCCTTCAGCGAACGTAAGGGAGTTGTAGATGTGGATGGCGTGGCCCCCCGCTGTGGAGAGAAATAGCGCGATCTTCCTGGCATCCGATGCGGCCTTGAGGTCGGTGGCCTCGATGTATAAGAGGAACTTTTGTTTGAAAATCTTCCAATTGGCGCCGAGGTTGCCGGAGATGCAGAGCTGCGGAGGAGGGTGGACGTTTTTAAATGTCACCGGATGGCTGCTTGCTGGTCAAAGCTGATTCACTCGAGGTAGGTCCGTCAAATTTCAGTATCACTCCGTGGTACTGTGATGTGTTAGGCAGGTTGGGTCGACGTGGACTGCACTTGATGCAGTGTCGCGAGAGACAGACCTCTAACACGAGAGAAGATCCAACATGATTTTATTCAATGTATTAACTAATATACATGTTCAGCTGTGGGTTGACACTATACTGAATTGACTGAAGACCTAGTACTAGCCTGACCAGACTTACTTGCACTGGCTAGCTCATGCTCTCTGACTGTCTCAGTGGCTGGGTCCAGAGAGCGGGAAACCTTGTGCCCTCTGGCTTTATAGTGGTAGTGTCCTGTCTGGTGATTGGCTGCTCTGTTCTGTGTGCTTACTGGTCATCCTGTGTGTCAATCACTGCCTGTCTGCACTCCATTATATACATAGGTGTATATTATGACAAGGGCAGCACAAACAGCAATTTTGTCGATAGGTATTCGATGCAATTCTGTCATTCTGCTGTTAAAACCTCACGTGTCATCAATAAAACTGATTATTGTTCCGCTGAATGTGCATTCTGGAATAACAATTTGATGAAACAAGACTTGGTTTGCGCAGCAGTCTGTGAGAACCAAGTAATAGAAATTCTCCTATTCCTCCCACAAACCCTCGCAGAATTGCAGGAATCATTCTCCTGTTTGGCTGGTTGTGTGTTTAGCATCTGTTATTCTACGGGAATTTAGTGAGAACACTTCACAGTGTCACCAGATCAACTAGTTAATTTCTTCATCTTTAACTTGGGTCACGCAGAGTGTAATGTATTCGAGGTGTAACGCTGGAGGATGGCAAGTTTGACAGATAGTAAAGGTATCAGAAGAGCCATGCTTAGTTTATGGGTGTGTGTTAAATTCCTCGTTCCAAGTGAATAATGAACCCTTTATGTTACTAAAGATTTATAGGAATTCCATTCGACATGATGCCAATTCAGAAATGTGGTTGGAAACACATTCGATAGATGAGATACTCAGAAATGAAATCTGTATAGCTCTGAAGGATAAGAATGAGGTGCTAAAATCAAGCCAAGAAAGATATTTGGTGACAGTTCAGAAAGGGTTAAGCAGACAAATCAAACAAATGGGGTCCTTGGAAAACTTTCTTGAAAAGTTTGATAAAACTGATGTTTTCTTGAAAAATAGTCTGATTCTTTTTCAAATAAAATGGATATAGGTTTACAAAGTATATATACACATATGTACAAGGGGCTGGTTTAGCTCACTGGGTTAAATCGCTGGCTTTTAAAGCAGACCAAGCAGGCCAGCAGCACGGTTCAATTCCCGTACCAGCCTCCCCGGACAGGTGCTGGAATGTGGCGACTAGGGGTTTTTCACAGTAACTTCATTGAAGCCTACTCGTGACAATAAGCGATTTTCATTTCATTAAACCTATGGATCTATTTCTAACTCTGCATGCCTTAGCTCGACCAACCCAAGTACTAATATATGCCTATAAAACTCCTTGAGTTTTGAAGGTCAGTCTTTCGGGAAAAAAAGGCAATCTGCTCGAACATAATTACCTATCCTCATAACCAATAAACACCATGTGTAACAGAGCGAAGTTTTGACATATAAATCCGAAATACTGTGGGTGCTGGAAATTACAAATGAAAAGAGAAAATTGTGTACTGGAAATGCTCAACAGGCCTGGCAGCAGATGCAGAGAGAGAAAAACAGAGTTTCAGGTCAATGACCATATTCAGTTTCCAACAAAATTTCAACATCTTTTTAGCCCAAACATTGGGCAAAATTTTGCAGAGGTGCAGGTGCATGCAAACACTTGGAAGAAATGTTGATTCCCGAGACACCTGACATGAAACACTGGCAGCCTGAGGGGAGAGTGAGATTTCATAGAATCATATCGAATCATAGAATTAACAGTGCAGAAGGAGGCCATTTTGCCCATCGAGTCGGCCCTTGGAAAGAGAAGCCTACTCAAGCCCACACCTCCACCCTATCCCTGTAACCCAGTAACCCCATCCAACCCTTGTGGACACTAAGGGCAATTTAGCATGGCCAATCCACCTAACCTGCACGTCTTTGGACTGTGGGAGGAAACCGGAGCACCCGGAAGAACCCCACGCAGACATGAGGAGAAAGTGCAACCTCTGCACAGACAGTGACCCAAGCCGGGAATCGAACCTGGGTTAACCACTGTGCCACCATGCCTCCCACTGTAGAACATGATTTATAGTTGTATTGAATTTATTGCAGCAGTCTCCCTCAGCTGAACAGCTTTAAATGATCACCATAGAAGAATTTGGTGAGAATAAAAGTGATTATATTACCTTTGCAAACTATCCACAGCAGTGGTGAGTCATCAAATTGAGCAATTTAATTAACAATGGTTGCATTGGTTGAGCTATTTCCAGAAAAAGTACTTTGATCTGATCCAAGCGTAAAGTATACACATTCCAGATTAATGTGAAACATATTATTATAAGGAGGATTCTATGCTGTGAAGGTGGAATGAAGAACATCTTCAGGCAGAGTTTGGATGTAAGTTCTATGTCATGTTACTCTTGAAATGGATGATCTGTACTATATTGCCATACAGCTGATTGGAATTACAACCAGAAAGTGATTCCTCTATGAAATATTTTTGTTCCAAATTGCTTCGTTTTTTAACCTTGCTTCTTGGAGCACTCTAACTCCTGGACCAACATGTCCATTACAACTGCTACCATGTTTGGGAACCTGGGCAATTTGGGCTCCCTTCCAACAGAAAGCTTACACAGCTAATGGTGCGCAAGTATTGATAATCCTTAGCAAGAGCACCTTTTCCAGTTAATTAGATTTAATCAGTACGATTACCCAAAAGTAAACACGACAAAGCATTTAACTGTGTCATTATTAGTTGATAAAACTGGACTATCTAAATCCAAAGTCCAGAAACTGTGGGCCTATGTTCACCATAAGGGGCAGGATTTAGCAGGCACATTAGCCATGGCCGCTGATCCTGTAATGGCTGCTAATTCTTGCGAGAGGCCAAAAACAAGATTTGCCGCAGTGAGATTTCGGAACCCAATCTTCCCGGGCCCTCCCCGATGATGCTATCATATCCGCGCCTAGGAAGGGCACGAACCTGATTGGCATGATTTTGAATCCATTATGATATACTTGGAATGATTAATGCCGCATCTTCAGTCCTCATCGAATCCTCTCACACACCAGGAGTGATGTCAGGATGGTACAAATTACTGCTGCTGTTTAAAAATAGGAACTAGGCGCCGTGACCCCGGAGAGGGAGGAAGGAGGTGAGCACCACTGACTCCACCTAGCATGAAAGAGTCAAATGGGACAAAGTCTATAGAGTGAGGGTGGGTGGGTCATGTGGGTGTCCGATGATGGGGCGGTGTCAGTGTTTCTGGGGAGTTTCTGTGATGGGGGTTGTGGTTGGTGTTGGCAGTCCTGAAGTCTGCTGTCTGTTGTTTAAAAGTTCATAGACAGCTGTGTTACTCTAATGTCTGTGGCATGGGGGGCTGCTAGCCACATGAGACAGAAGGCTACATGGTGCCTACCCTGGGAGGATGCAAAAACTCTGGACCATAAGATGTAGGAACAGAAGTAGGCCATTGAGCCCATTGATTCTGCTCCGTGCAATGTGATCATGGCTGATCTGATATAATCTTCAACTTCACTTTCCTGCCTTATCCCCGTAACCTTTGATTCCCTTACTGATTAAACTTCTGTCCATCACAGCCTTGAACATACTTGATGACCTAGAGTCGAAAGCTCTCTGCGGTAAAGAATTCCATAGATTCATTACCCTCCAAGAGAATAAATCCCTCCTCGTCTCTATCTTAAATAGGCAAGCTCTTTTGCTGAGATTATGCCCTCTGGTCCGAGACTTTTCCACCAGAGGAAACATCCTCTCAGCATCTACCTTGTCAAACCCCCGAGAATCCTACATGTCTCAATAAGGTCGCCTCTCATTCGTCTAAACTCCGATGAGTACAGGATCAATATGCTCAACCTCTACTCATCGAAAATCCCTCAATACCCGGGATTAACCAAGAGAACCTTCTCTGGATGGCCAACAATGCCATGATATTTTTCCTTAGATAAGAGGGCCAAAACTGTTCACAGTATTCCAGGTGCAGTCTAACTCGTGCCTTGTATAGTTTTAGCAGGACTTTTCTATTTTTATACTCCATTCTCTTATAAATAATGTCCAACATTCGATTTGCCTTCCTAATTACCTCCTGAACTTGCATACTAGCTTTTTATGATTTATGCACGAGGATCACTAAATCCCTCTGTGCTGCAGTGTTCTGCAGTCTTTCCACATTTAAATAACATTCAGCTCCTTTATTCCTCCTACCAACGTACTTAACTTCACATTTTCCTACATCATATTCCATCTGCCACGTTTTTGCCCACTCACCGAACCTTGGCGCCATGTGGCAGCAGTGCTAACCACCGTCCAGTTGATCCTGCCAATTGCGGATATGTGAGCCTATAAACCTCCTGTTAGAACCACTAGTGTTATGGAGAATCAGGGAGGGGAGAGCCACATGGGAGCCAAAGGTGACTCTAACTGGGTGAGGGGAAAAGGCTGTGGCTAGTCCTGTAATGGAGATGGGAGGCCACCTGAGCTGTGGGTGAGCAGCAGCTGCCACATAAGGTCTGGGACTGCCTGCTTCCGGGTTCAGGAAGCCAATGGTTCAGGTAAGGGTACTGATGTTATCCTGTTCTGACGTTCTCTCTCTTTCTCATCCCTCGCAGGTAACCGATTGCTATCAGAATGGAACCAGTGGAGCTGGCTATTCAACTGATTAAAGCGCTGGAGGAGCACAGACTCCAGCAGCAACATGCAGTGGCACCCAGGGAAGTCTCAGCGGCAGGAAACCAGGGAGCCACAAGGTAGACTCAGGGGCCTGAGGCCGCTCCAGCCGCGCAGAAGGCAAGAAAGTGCTGAAGGAGATGGAGCTTGCACATGACCTGGGTGTTCTTCAGGGAGCTGTCAGACAATGGGCGGGATTCTCCCTTACCCGGCAGGGCAGGGGGTCCCGGCGGGATGGAGTGGCGTGACCCACTCTGGCGTCGGGCCGCGCCAAAGGTGCGGAATCCTCTGAACCTTCAGGGGCTAGGCCATCGCTGGAGTGGATTGCGCCCTGCCAGCTGGCATGGAAGGCCTTTGGCGCTGCGCCAGCTGGAGCTGAAGGGACTCGGCCAGCCGGCGCTGGTCCGCGCATGCGCGGGAGCATCAGCAGCTGCTGACGTCATCCCCGCGCATGAGCATGGGGCTGGGGGGTTAACCTTTGCTCCAGCCATCGCGGAGGCCTACACGGCCGGCGCATAGGAAAAGAGTGCCCCTACGGCACAGGGCCGCCTGTGGATCAGTGGGCCCTGATCGCGGGTCAGGCCACCATGGGGGCACCCCCGGGGCCAGATAGCCCTGCACCACCCCCCCCCCAGGACCCGGAGCCCGCCCGCGCCGCCAGGTCCCGCAGGTAAGGGACCTAGTCCAATTTATGCCGGCGGAACCTGCATAGAACGAGCGGGACTTCAGCTGGAGAATCGCCGGTGGGTCCCTGTGAGCCGCCACCGACCGGCGCGGCCCGCTCCCACCGGCCGCCGGCCACCGGAGAATTCGCGGGGGTGGGATTCACGCTGCCCCCCCCCCCCCCCCCCCCCCCCCCGGTGATTGTCTGACCTGGCGGGGGGTCGGAGAATCCCACCCAATTTGTGCGGTAGAAGACTCTGCCTCACCATGGAAGACTGTGCAATGCCTGTGCTATCTCCTAGCAGACCTAGTGCCAAGTGGCGGGGAGGATACCCACTCCCTGTGGCCATGAAGGTCTTGGCAGCCTCAGTTTTTATGTAATTGGGTCATTTCAGGGCTCCATGGGCCTGTGTAGCATCTTGCAGGCATCTGCCCATAAGTGCATCTGTGCAGTTATGGGTACACTCTATGCAAGGGGTTGGACTTTATTCATTTTGACCTGGACCAGGCCCAGCAAGGTGAGAGGGCGATGGGCTTCAGCAACAGCTCGTCTGCCATGGGTGCAGGGACCAATCGACTGCACTAATTTCATTCTTCACACCACATGGCATCTGGGCTGTCCCTTCATAAACAGGACGGGGTTCCAGTCCCTCAATGTGCAGTTGGTGTGTGACCACCAGATGCGATTCATACACGTGTGCATGTTTTCCAGGACACCTACATCCTTGGGCAGTCGCAGATCCGTGGCATTTTTCAGGGTCACCCCGGCTGAGGGGATGTCTTGTAAGGGACAAGGGATATCCCCTGACGTCTTGGCTTTTGATGCCAGTGCAAAGGCCAGAGATGGCAGCAGACACCCGGTACAACAGGTCTCACAGTGCCACCCTATCTGTGATAAAGCGGTGCATCGGCCTCCTGAAAATATGCTTCTGCTGCCACGACAGGTCCAATGGGGCTCTTAAGTACAGAATCCAGAGGATCTCCTGCATCATGGTGGCTTGCTGTCCCCTTCCATAACCTTGCTCAGCAGCAGGGCGACAACCATGAGGAAAACCTGGAGGAGCAGCACGTGTCCTCGGATCAGGAGGACATTCAGGACAGCGCTAAGGAAGAGCCTGCTGAGAATCCACAGAGTGAAGGCCAGGTGGGGGCGGGGCGCCCACAGGCAGAATGGCAGGGACACCCTCATTGCCTCTTGCTATGTAGGACCAGCAAGTGCCTGACAGTGCAACAACTTCTCCCACACAACTTTGTGACCCTGTACCCCCTGAAGGCCGCCCAACAAATCCTGATTGGTTTATTGCAACCTCAATAGTGGGAGCTCTCATTGGCCTGCACGCTGTGCCTGATCCAGAGACCTGACATCAGGAAGTGTGGTTGCTGAAAGTCACTCCCTTTCCTCAACCTTCACCAGCCAACCCTCCCTGCGACCTCCATCCCACCCTCACTCGCCCATGTCCTGGGATCCACTGTTGATCCTTCTGCTGGGTCTCAGTGCATTACTGTCACTGCTCCCGGTGACATCTGCAATAGAGAGCTGCCGACCTCTGATTGGCTCGCAGTGCTCGGGGGTTGTATTTCCACCCTCCAGGGGCCTTAATCGCTTGGGAGGTCCAACATGAGCCTGTTTGTATCAGGCCTCACCACTGGAAGTGACTCTTGGTTCAAAGCTGTTTCTCCAACTATTGTGGGGTATATGTGGAGGGATGCCCATGTTGTTGGAACCTATCTCTGCAAACTCCTCCTGCGCCACAAGCTTGCACCTTCAATGTTGGCCTCTTGTGCAACCCTGATTTTGATCTACAACATTGACTGTCATTTTTCAACAACCTCGGTCTGAACCCTATGTTCCAGAATTGAAGTAGTTGTTGAGATACTGAACTTCCACCATAATTTCAACGGTGAAGCTGTATTTTATACTTGTCAAGAGCATTGTTATAATTTATGACCTGTTGCAAGTGATGATGGCAGAGTATAAAGCAAAAAACAGGTCACATTGATCTTGAATTTAAGCAAGAGACAGTGTTTGCAAGTTGTGGTAAACCACTGTTGCACCTCTATTAGGTGATGTATGGTAGGACCTGTACTACAGGTACGTTGGTAGTCCTTGCCTGCTGGCTCCGCCCAGTAGGTGGAGTATAAATATGTGCGTCCCCCTATGCTGCAGCCATTTCGCCAGCTGCTGTGTGAGGCCACACATCTTAGATCAATAAAGCCTCAGTTGTATCCAACTCAAGTCTTTGTGCAATTGATCGTGCATCACAAGTATACTGGGCAGGCTAATGAACATACACACAGACGGCATGTTTGCAGCTAAACACAGGGTTGCAGTGATTTGAGATGGTCAAATTGTTTATTTCTAAATTAACTTTGAACATGTTTTCAGAGGGATAATTGTATGTTAATATCAGTGTCTATCTTTAGAAGAGGACAAAGGGAGACAAATCCGATGAAGAATAATTTAAAAAAATTAAACAGAACTCCACAAACGTGAAGCAACTGCAGCTCAAAATTGGAATTTAAATGTGTTTGTGCAATCTGCCACTCCCTAGCCACTGCACATCCTAATGTGGAGGTCTCTCGAACAAACTGGATGCATGCAGCTCCTATTCTTTACTGACAGATTTGTGGAAGAATGTACCATATGGCCACCGATGGGGCCAGGGCTTCAGGGATAGGGGTGGAGAGACATGTGGGGATAGAGTCTGCAGTGCCAACCGTGGTCACCATGTAGCTCGGTGGAGCTGGTTGGACACGGGATATACACTATGATAACATGTCGGCCTCTCATCCCTTGCAAACAGTGGATATTGGAATTCAACCAGCAATGGTGGCCTTCCTGCTAATTGCTGCAGCCCTGGAGGATTCCCTGTGGCTGTACAAGCTGGAGCTGCTCAAGGTGGAGGACGAAGCTGAGAGCGGGCAGCAGCGGAGCATGTCGCAGAGGGACAGGCGGCAGCCGCCCAGGTTGGAGAGCCGGCTGCCCAACAGGCCATGGAGGAGCAGGTGCCAAAAAGGTGCCACATGAGGACTTGTGTGTACCCGTACCGGCTGTCAATCGAGGACCTGCCAGACCGAGCCTGTTGTCAAAGACTCTGGCTGAGCAGGGCATGCTTGGCAACACGGGGGTATGGGGGAGCACACCCACTCCCGGTGGCAATCAAGATGATAGTCGCCCTGAACATTTACATGATGGGGTCCTTCCAGACACCGAGTAGGGATGTGTCCGGGATCTCACAGACCTTGGTGCACAGGTGCATCCACGCCGTCACATAGGCCCTATATGCCGAGGCGGCGCAATACATCCACTTCAATGTGTACCAAGCCAAACCAAGTGTACCATTAGGATGCCTGGGCAGCGGGATTCACCGCCATCGCTGGGACTCCCTGAGTCCAGGAGGTGATCGACGGGAAGCGTGTCCCCGTATGAGCACCTGCAGATGACAGGCTGCTCTGCACAAACCAAAGAACGTGCAGCTGATATGTGAACATCAGCTGCGCATCATTCACGTCTGTGCCCGATACCCAGGCAGTTTGGACGACACCTGCACCCTGGCACACTCGATGATTCCTGACATGTTCGAGATGCCCCCCGGCTGCTGGGGGATTGACTCCTGGGCGACAGGGGTTATCCACTGCAGGCATGGCTGATGATGCCTATCCGGAGGCCACAGACCAACGCAGAGACCCACTACAATGATGCCCATGCAGCGACCAGGTACGTGATCAAGCGATGCTTCAACCTTCTGAAGATGCGGTTCAGGTGCCTGAACAATTCTGGAGGGCCCTGCAGTATGATGCTGAGAGGGTCGCTGCGCCAAGGTGGCCTGCTGTGTCCTCCAGCACATCGCACAGTAGAGGGGTGACATGCTGGTGGAGAAGGAGGAATGACAGGCCTTGTCCGGCAAGGAGAATGTAAGGTGGAGGAGGTTGGGCAGGACATGGGATACAGGCAGGCATGGGAGGATGCACGACATGTGCGCCAGGACCAACACGCACGGGATGCTTTGATCGTCTCCAAGTTCAACAAATTGCAGGGGTGGATGTGTGTGTGTGTGTGGGGGGGGGGGGGGGGGGGGGGAGGGTGGAGGGGAGGCACTGGCCAGGGGCACAGATAGGGCCATGCATTCCCCCCACCCCCTCCAGCCCCACCCAGCCCCTGCTTGCAACTCCCTCATGATACACACCTATCAGCGGTCTGGTCCATGGGATGGAGGATGATGACAACCCACTCTGTGATGATCTCTGGTGCTCCACATCATTTGACAATGTCTGACTCCTGCCCACGGCAGCACTTTCCACCGTCCACCTAGGTGATCCCTGCATGCGAGCTAGCCATTTCATCGCATGGTCCCATCAAATTCCTGGGGTGGTGGTGGTGGGATGGTTTTGGGGGGGGGGGGTTGTGGGGGGGGGGAGATGGATCCAAGGCCAGCCACAGGGTCCGCCCATTCCCCCCAACCCCTACGGCCAGCCCAGACCAGCCCACCCCTCATAAAATTCGGAGAGAGCATCGAGGCAGGTTGTAACGGTGATAACAGGTACTTAATGTGAACGATTATATACAGATTTGTGCCTTTGCCGCTATCACTAAACTGTGCCCTGCCCCCGTGCTAACTTAACTGGTCTCTAACTTCCCGGCTTTCGGAAACCTAATGCTAAGTCTAGGTGGTTCCCCGGATAGTACAGCAGGAATGGAGGCGGCCTGCTGTGATTCCTGCCCTGCGACTTGGGTCCCAGTTGTTGGGCGCCGTCTGGGGCGACCCGGCCTGGATGGGTCTGGCTGCTGCTCTGGTGCCCCAGGTGGCGTGGTGCAAACTCATTCTGCCTGCTGCCCACCAGATGCACCAGCGACAGGAGTGGGGGAGTCTGAGTTGTTGCGGTCTTCCGGCACCACCCCTCCGTGAGTCACCGGCACAGGCCCCATCACCTCTTCCTCCCTGGGGGGGCCTGATGGTCCCTGGGCCACTTCATAGGATACCTGGCGCTGTCAGTCCCGGAGGACCGCTCTGGTCTTGACCATTGCCCACCCGCTCAAAGCCATGGAGCACAGGGAGTGGACCATCTCCATCTGGGACTGCACCACATCACGCTGCGTCTGTGCTACCACCTTCTGGGTTTGTATCACATCAACCAGTGACTGCGCCATCTCCTTCTGGGACTGGGCCACCTCCCTCTGTGTCTGCGCCACATCAGCCAGTGCCTGGTGTGGGGGTGGTGTAGGGTGAGGGTGGTGTGGGGGTGAGGGTGATGTGGGGTGAGGGTGGTGTTGGGGGGAAGGTGTTTACATACTTGTCATGGGGAACTGCAACTAAACAAGGTCTCACGTCCTCGCCCGTGGCCGAGCTCCACCTTGGCAACCTTCCTTTCCTCCAGGCCGCTGACCACGTCCAGGGCCCTCTGCTCGGCCATGGTGAGGAACTGCAGGTCTGGCGATCCCCCTACTGACTTCTCCCGCTTCCAGCGGTTGTGTGCGGTCTTTTCCTGCGGGGAGGTGGGTGGGACAGAAAACGACAGTCTGTCTCGTACAGCCCAGGGGTTGGGCAGGTGGTGGCCTCAATGGCCGGGGCACCCGCCCATGGCAGCCGGTATGAGTGCCGGCACTGGGAGCAGGGTGGGGGAGGGTAGGGTTATGGGTGTGTAAGATGCAGGTTAGTGCACAGTGTGGCTTACTCACCCTGGGCGCCCTGAACATGTTGTGCAGTTTCTTCTGGCACTACTAGCCCATCGGACTACGTTGCCCATGTGGCTGATTGCCTCTGCCAGCTGCGCCCAGGCACAATGAATGGCGGTGGCGGCAACCTCCTTCCCGGGCTAGGGTACAGGGCCAACTGCCTGTCCTCCACCGCGTCCAGGATGGTCTCCAACTCGGCGTTGGTGAAGCATGGAGTTGCTCTCTTTGCTGCCATCTTGTTGGCTGGGGTGGTGTGTGTGGGGAGTGAAGTATATATATGCGGCTGCAGCTTGACAGCCTCCTGAGTGTTAATCGTGAAACCGGCGAATTCAGAAGAATCAATCGTGTTCCACGTGGTGCCGATGCTAGCACCTTAACATTAGTGGAATCGATCCAGGTGCGGCACCAGTTTTGCTGTCGTGAAAGTCCACAAATTCTGTGTCGGCATTAACACTTAGTCTCAGAAACGGAGACTCCTGCCGATGAATTCTTTGCCATGGCCCTTCTGTTCATTCCCATGGATGTAATGGCATTAGTGGCAGCAGGTTTCAAACCTTCGCAGAAGCCAAACACATACCTGTCCTCTTCGATTTCGCTATCGACCCCGGGCCAACAAAAATAGCTTGTGGCTATCTCCTTCATCCTTACTGTCCCACAATGACAATCATGAAATTAGTTTAGGACACTGTGGTGGTATGATTTGCATAGCTGTCTGCCATTGGTGCAGAACACTGGCTTACCATTGGCCCTGGTCGCTCATGTGCCTCTGGACCGATTGGTTGAGACCAGTCATGTGACGGCTCCCCGATTGGTCGAAAGGCTGAGTTAACCCCGCCTCCAGAGCGAGGTATAAATACCCAGAACGCCCGGCGGTCATCCATTTACTGTAGTCGACCGCAGGGCTAACTTCTAGCTTATTAAAGCCTAACTTTTGTACAACAGCTCGTCTCGCGTTCGATTGATGGTTCATCAATTTAATAAGCTAGAATTTTGAAGATGGAGCTCCGGATCAAGCCCGAATGCCTCCGCATCAGCCCGCAAACTCAGAACGCATCGGAAATCTTTAAACATTGGCTGGCATGTCTCGATCGTTACCTGGCGTCCGCAAACAGCCCCCCACCATGGCATAGAAGCTTCACATCCTCCACTCCAGCGTGGGCACGGCGGTCTACGCAATGATTGCGGGGGGAAAAGATTACGATGCGGCCATGCTTAAGCTGAAAGGACTGTTTCTTAAACCGGTAAACAGAGTATTCGCCCGACATCTGCTGGCTACCAGACAACAGCTCCCCGGTGAGTCATTAGGCGATTTTTACCAGGCCCTCGCTGTCCTGGGGAGGAATTGCTCCTGCCTCCAAGTTTCAGCCACGGAGCACATGGAACTTCTGATTAGAGATGCTTACGTGGCTGGGATGCAGTCTGCCGCTATCCGCCAGCAGATGCTGAAGAAAGACGACCTCAGCCTAACTGAGGCACGGACTCTCTCCACCTCCCTGGAGGTCGCCGATTTAAACGCCTGTGCCTATGTCCCCAGCCGCACTGCAGCACCCTGGGCCTCCTGGCACGCTTCCCCACCGCCATCTGCCGCTCCCGACCCATCTCAGTCCAAATCGGTCGCTGTTGTACCGCGCAGCGACCGGGGATCCCCCCTCCGGGCCCTTGCGGGCCCTTCCAGTACACCGCGCCAATCTCTTCCCCCCCCCCCGCCCCCAGCGCCCGGCCTGCGCGCCTCCCCCTCCCCCTCTCATCCGGGCCCTTCCAGGCCCTTCCAGCGCACCGCGCAACTCTCTCCTCGCCACCCCTGGGCCCCTGCGCCCAGCCTGTGCGCCTCCCCCTCTCCTCCGGGTGCTTCCGGGCCCTTCCAACGCACCGCGCAAATCTCTACCCCCCGCCCCCGGGCCCCTGCGTCCGGCCTGCGCACCTCTCTGCCCCCGCTCTCAGCCTCTCCGATCGGCCCGCCGGTACCGCTAACCCCGCCCCCACCAACCACGAGGATCCCGTGGGCGCTGCCATTTTGGGCCCCGGACGCCACGTGCGAGTCCTGGGCGCCGCCATCTTGGGGCCCCGACTCCACGTGCGGGTCCTGGGTGCCGCCATCTTGGGACCCCGACTCCACGTGCGGATCCTGGGCACCACCATCCTGCACTGGCACGCAAGGTACTGCCAGCAACTATTCGGCCGACGACGACTACGACGATGGTTCTTCTCCACGGCTCGCGACCATTCAACTCGACCAGGCACGGCCACGCACGCTTGCCAAAACAACAACGCTGATCCACCTCAGAGGCCACGAGACGGGCTGCCTGCTGGACTCCGGGAGCACGGAAAGCTTCGTTCACCCTGCCACGGTAAGACGCTGTGCGCTCCCTGTCCATCCTGTAAAACACAAAATCGGGTTAGCTTCAGGTTCGCACTCCGTCCGCATCACCGGGTGCTGCATCGCGGACCTCACGGTCCAAGGGAAGGTTTTTAAAAATTACAAACTCCTTGTCCTCCCTGACCTTTGCGCACTGGCACTCCTAGGACTGGACTTCCAGTGCAACCTGCAGAGCTTGACCTTCCAATTCGGCGGCCCTATACCCCCCCCTCACTGTCTGCAGCCTCGCGTCCCTCAAAGTGGACCCCCCCTCCTTGTTTGCTAATCTCACCCCCAATTGCAAACCCTTCGCGACACGGAGCAGACGGTACAGCGCCCAGGACCGGACCTTCATCAGGTCCGAGGTCCAGAGGTTGCTGAAGGAAGGGGTCATCGAGGCCAGCAACAGTCCCTGGCGAGCCCAAGTGCTGGTGGTCCGGACGGGGGAGAAAAACCGGATGGTCATCCACTATAGCCAGACCATCAACCGGTTTACGCAACTGGACGCGTATCCTCTCCCCCGTATTTCCGCCATGGTAAACGATATCGCGAAATACAAAGTCTTCTCCACTGTGGACCTCAAGTCCGTTTATCACCAGCTCCCCATCCGCGCGAGTGACCGCAAGTACACCGCGTTTGAGACAGATGGGCGCCTCTACCACTTCCTTAGGGTTCCATTTGGTGTCACAAATGGGGTCTTGGTCTTCCAATGGGAGATGGACCGAATGGTCGACAAGTACGGATTACGGGCTACCTTCCCGTATCTCGATAATGTCACCGTCTGCGGCCACGACCAGCAGGACCATGACGCCAACCTCTGGAAATTTCTCCAAACCGCAAAACTCCTTAATCTCACTTACAATAAGGATAAGTGTTTAGCACCGACCGTCTAGCCATCCTCGGCTACGTAGTGCGTAACGGAGTGATAGGCCCCGACCCCGAATGCATGCGCCCCCTGATGGAACTCCCTCTCCCCAATACCCTCAAATCCCTCAAACGCTGCCTGGGTTTCTTCGCTTACTGCGCCCAATGGGTTCCCAATTACGCCGACAAGGCCCGTCTCCTCATTCAAACCACGACCTTCCCGCCGTCGACAAAGGCCTGCCAGGCCTTTAGCCGCATTAAAGCGGACATCGCAAAGGCCACGATGCGCGCCATCGACGAGTCTCTCCCCTTCCAGGTCAAGAGCGACGCATCAGACGTAGCTCTGGCGGCCACCCTGAACCAAGCGGGCAGACCCGTGGCCTTCTTCTCCAGAACCCTCCAGGCTTCCGAACTCCGCTACTCCTCTATGGAAAAGGAAGCCCAGGCCATAGTCGAAGCTGTGCAACATTGGAGGCACTATTTGGCCGGCAGGAAGTTTACCCTCCTCACTGACCAACGGTCAGTGGCCTTCATGTTTGATAATGCACAGAGGGGCAAGATTAAGAATGACAAGATCTTACGGTGGCGGATCGAGTTGTCGACGTACAACTATGAGATCTTGTATCGTCCTGGGAAGCTCAATGAGCCTCCTGATGCCCTGTCCCGCGGTACCTGCGCCAGCGCGCAGATGGACCGCCTTCGCTCCCTCCACATCTGCGCAGAGTGCAAACCGCACTTCTACCGCCCTGAGGGCGCACATCTGATCAAAGCATCCCGCCCCTTCGAACGTCTCAGCATTGACTTCAAGGGGCCCCTTCCCTCTAGTAACCGCAATATTTACTTCCTGGCGGTAATCGACGAATACTCCCGCTTCCCCTTCGCCATTCCCTGCGACGACATGACCACATCGACCATCATTAAGGCCCTCCTCTCCATCTTCTCCCTGTTCGGCTACCCCGCATACATACATAGCGATCGGGGGTCCTCATTTATGAGCGACGAGCTGCGACGACTAGTGGCTTCTCTTCACCATTGGGCATTATGTGAGAAACCACGGCTCCCACCGCATAAGGTGATGTGTCGCAAGTGAATTTTAGGTTACCTGCCCTAATAGACCCTGTGCCAAATTTTATTTGGAAATGATCCTGTGAATTTTACTACGTCAGATACAAGTTTTTGTTGTTAAACATGGCAATGAAATCTCAGTATTACAACCCCTCATTTTGTGTGAAAACAACTGCAGTCCTTTTCCACCCTGCAGTTAAACAATCTTCAGCCACCTGACAACTTAAACAGTCATTTAATTAACAGTCTTATCAGATGATATCTCAGGCAGCAGTGGCATCCCATATTTCTGACCACCCTTTCCACAGAACTCTGTGGATTTTCCGAATGATTCTGTTATAGGGCAATACTTTCTTATCTAGCAGCACATTAAAGATTTAATGCCACTATTCAAAGAAGTGGTGTCCTCTGGTCTCCTGGCAATACTATTCCCTCAACCAATATTCCTAAAACAATGCACCTAACCTTTCCTCTCATGACTGTTTGTGGGAACTTGCTGCATTTAAATTGGCGACTGAATTGCCCTATAAGCTGAAGGTAAAGTCACCATAGTTCCAGATGACCATCGGCTGCTTTCCCTTTTGAGGGGGGTGAGCTCACTGGTGGTGATTGAACCTGAGGCGAGGGGCAAGGTTCAGAAGGCGGGACCTTAATAAATAGCCTCAGCTGGTATGGGAATTGAACCTGCGCTGCTGGTTATTAGCCACACTCCATTGGCTGTGAAATGCTTTGGGATATCCTGAAGTCATGAAAGGACTACATAAAATGTCAGTTCCCTCTTTCCTTACCTCTCACTGTAACCACATCTGTGCAATATTATTACCTGGTACTGTGCCATTTTAATGGCAGGATTGTTGCAATGTTTGGAGCCATAACTAGCTCTACTCCAGCTACCAATCTCTGTGGAAGGTCACTACTGGAGTCTGCTGACAATTACACAAGCTTTCCTTGGCAGGCAATAAAGTTTGTTTTTCCAAAAAGTTGGCAAGGACAGAGTGTTCCTCCTAAAGAAATGCAATTTTTCCCCTTTTGAATTTTGTGGTATTGATGATTATAACATTACCAAAATATTCTGAAAAATAGGTATTGATGAGGATGATTAATCCTATTGCTTTGTTAAATTGCTTACTTGTAATTTCTTTTGCTTTAATCTTGTGACAATGTACCTGTAGTGAATTGTGTGGCATTCCTATCGATCTATGCAAACCATGTTAATCCTTCCGAGTACCTTAAATTTTTTACGACAGTGCGTTAATTTGTGAGAATGTGGCATGAACAGCAAAGAGGATTGTTAGAAAAAGGCTCTCTTTCACACCAAAGTAAAAAGGTCATGGGTGCGATTCAGCGGACAAAAGTTTAAGTCCACTTCTAAGTGCAGTTGGCGGGATGTTTCTTGGCAGCTGCAGTGCTGAAAATCACACCGTTATTCAACAGCACTTTTGTCATTTTTTTTGGCCTTGGGGAGTTTATCCCCCTCGAGGCCACACTCAGAGAGATTTCCTGCTGCCAAACTGATCTTGCCAGCAGGAATGGCTGCTCGCAGAACAGGGCGCCAATTTGAACAGCAGCCACAATCTTTCCTCCCTTTCAGCTCCCTTTCCCCACGCTTTATTGACCCCCTCCCCTCACCCCACCTCACAACCATGTCAAGGCCGTTGGGAACATCCCCCTCCACCTCCAATAGGCAAGGGTGGCGCTGCCAAGGCATCAGGCTGGCAATGTCAAGGTGCCATGATGCCAGGGGGAGTGTCAGGGTACTACCCTGCCCTGACCCTTACCACCCAGGGGCCTCTAATGCATGAGAGACCCCCCCCCCCCCCCCCCCCCCCCCCCTCCCCCCCGAGATGGTATTGTGCCCGGTCCATTTTTGTGTAGACCAGCACTAAATGGCACTCTGGCAATGTCTCGCAGGCAGGGCCGTTGACTCTCGGGCGCTGGGTGAATCCGTCGTCCGGATATTAAATATGCAGATCTGCATCTCACCCAGCAAGGGCAAGATCCAAATCGTGCCGGGCAGAGAGAGTCAAGTGACTCGCCATCGGCCCGGCTCGGAGCCCGATTTGGGGCTCTCGGGCGATTCACCCGTTACGCCCGGGTCCATGTCAGGTGGAAAGGGATCGCTGAATCATGCCGCATATCTCTTTTTTAATCTGAATGAATTGTTTTAACAGCGAGCCTCAGCCCGAGTCACCCTCTATGTAGAGCGGGTTCACTCTTTTATCATGTCCCACAACTTAAATAGGAAGAAAAACTGGAATTACAATGATTTTCCATGATTATTTGCTTTAGTAAAGTTCAGTTCAATCATTTAAAAAGTGGAAGTGCCAGCAACCAGACTGGCAATGTAGTAAAACAAATAAATATTTGGACAATCCCAGCAGCCCCTAGCTTGGCAGTTCATCATTTCCTTCTTCCCACCCACAGGTCAGAGCTTTCAGTGCAGGATACCAGATGCAGCAGCCTGCTTGACATTTAAAACAATATTGATATGGGCAGAGATTTGGCAGGTTCCACTCTGTACTTACGCGTTTACATTTATCCTACAACCTGCCGTATTTTGATATTTTCATTACGTCACAAGGTCATAAAATATCCTTATTTATATTATTGTAAGGAGGCATTTCTTAAAAAGAAAAACAGATACAATTTCTAATGCCTTTTTCTGGATGGACTTTACTACCGTTATCAAATCTCCTTTCAGCCTGTTTTTCTCTTAGGAGAACAGACCTAACTTCTCCGATCTATCTACGGAACTGAAGTGCCCCATCCCTGCACTCACTCCGGTGAATCTTTTCTGCACTCTCTCTAATGCCTTCACATGCTTCTTAAAGTGTGGTGCCCAGAACTGGATGCAATTGTGGTGGTTCAAGGCAATACCAGCTAGACGGTAGTAATGAAGAACAAAATGTTTATTGGCAATAACAAGGGTAACTTATGTACAGACACAGAGTCAATTATTCTATAAGATAGCATCCCCAAGTTCAGTTCGCTCTCTTGGCCTTGGCTCTCAGTGAGGAGAGACCTGCCTAGCAGCTGCATCAACCAAGTAAGTCTAAGGTCAACGCACGCTACGAGACAGACGCTCCTAACTATTGTTCCGTACCAATTCGAAGCCAGCAGTATCAGAACCGGACAACGGCCATTGTTCCTCTGACCTGGTGGGCCACTCGAAGCTAAGTATAGGCGTTAGCAATAGTTGTAGTTTAGCGAGTAGAACATAGAACAGTACAGCACAGAACAGGCCCTTCGGCCCTCAATGTTGTGCCGAGCAATGATCACCCTACACAAACCCACGTATCCACCCTATACCCCCCCCTTAACCTTACTTTTTTTTTAGGACACTATGGGCAATTTAGCATGGCCAATCCACCTAACCCGCACATCTTTGGACTGTGGGAGGAAACCGGAGCACCCAGAGGAAACCCACGCACACACGGGGAGGACGTGCAGACTCCGCACAGACAGTGACCCAGCCGGGAATTGAACCTGGGACCCTGGAGCTGTGAAGCATTTATGCTAACCACCATGCTACCGTGCTATCCCACGGTAGCATGAGTTTATGCATGAGTAATAATTGACTCTGTGTGTAAATAAATGTGTATTGATTTCAAACTTACTAACTGGTGTATTGAGTTATTGATCAGTACTTGGCTTTGAACCTCGTGGTGGTATCAGAAAGATACCTGGCGACTCTAGAGCAAAGGTTATTAAACAGAGCAAATTAAGGGAAAGCATAACGAGCAACACCATCAGTTCTCATAACCCAGGATGTTCCATTGAAAATTAAAATGTAGTTATTTATGTTTTTCTTATGCACTCCTGTTCTGCTATTTTTGTTTATTTTCAAATTAATCCAAGACACATAAAATTTGAAACAGAATATACAATTCTTAATCTGAATGACCTTGTGACCATGCACAGCCACACCTGCTGTGGCTGCCGAAAACTATATTACTTTTGAAATTTAATAATCTATTATGAGATATTTTCTCTCTCAAAGATTTACAACAGAAACAAATAATTATTTCGAAACAGCAATTCTGGAAGGATTATTGTGCCTTGTCAATCAGCAGGAAGCATTGGTTTTCAGCACAGAGTCCAGTGTGCAGTAATTGCAGAGTGTTTATATATAATTAACCTTTTTGTAGTCCAGGTTGATTGCAGCTCAACGTTAGCACCTCTGATGAGCAATTAATTATTCAGGTGGGCTGACATGATGCTCCAGTTGGTTTTTGAAGAATGATGTTAAACTAACTTTACTTTTTAGTTTAACATTTCAAATTTTATTTAAACTATTGCCCAACTTTGTGTCCAGAAGGCGTGAGGTGGGCATGTGACGTGGGCAATAGAAATCTTAGGCCTGAGCAGCAGCAGAGCTTGGAGGCATTGAGATGCTCTGTATTAAAGACTTGAGTGACCATTGCCTGACTGAACCTTGCATTCTAAAGGCTTTACTTCCTTTCTGCACCAATTTGATCCCAAGTTGCCTCATAAACATATTGGGGGCGATTCTCCAGAATGGAGCCCAAGTGTTCGCGCCTTCATGAACGCCGTCGCCCCCCCAGAGGGGGCCAGCACAACGCTGGAGCGGTTCATGCCTCGCTTCCCAGCGCCAAATGGGCACCGCGCCAACCCGTGCATGCGCAGTTGGGCCGTGCCAAACTGCGCATGCGTGGGGGACTTCTTTAGTGTGCTGGCCCCGACCAACATGGGGTTGGTGTTCAGGGGCCAGCTGCGCCACAAAGTAGGCCCGAGGGAGTGGGGGGAGAGGCCGGCCCACTGACTGGTGGGTCCCGATCACAAGCCAGACCCCATCGGAGGCCCCCCCCCCCCCCCCCAGCGACTGAGCCCCCCCCCCACAGGCTGCCCCCTGACCGTTCCCGCAGAGTTCCCGCCGGCAGTGACCGGGGGGGGGGGGGGGGAACGACGTCGGCGGGACTCTGTCGTATACACGTGGCCGGTCGGCCCATCCGGGCCAGAGAATCGGTGGCCCCGCCGATTCCAGCGGCCCGCGGCCAGCGCCGCGCCGGAGCCGATTCTCCGCACCTCGGAGCATCGCGCGCCGGCGTCGGGGCGTCGTGGCGCGGGTGTGCCGATTCTCCGGCCCGGCGCGGGGCTCGGAGAATCGCCTCCATTGTGTTCCTTCATAGAATTATTGAACGTTTGTCGCACCGAAGGAGTCCATTCGGTCCATCGAGTCCATGGTGGCTCTCTAAAAGATGAGTTTAAAGTCCCCACTCTTCCATTACATGCCATGCATATCTATACCTGATTCACAGACTTCCAGCAAAATATAACTCTTGACCTTTGAATGTATCATATACCTAAGCTGTTTACCTATTAGTTTCTCCAATAAGTAAAGTCCATGTAATTGCTTCCACCTGGGAGGCAAGACAAAGCTGATCCTTGCAGGACATTAGAACAAACTCTCCATTTGTTCTAGCACCAAAGCACATTGGTGCTGGCTGCACGTTGTACTGGGATATACATTCTGCCCAAATGAACTGGAAATAGCTAGTTTGTCAGTAATGTGGTAGATCAAAATATCTTTCGAAGCTATGAAGTAGATTCTCTGAAATGGTTAGTTGTTTATTTGTGAATCTATTGATGCTGGTGAGGCTCACTGACTCACTTCTTAAACACATTTGACCTGAAAGGGTCAATATAATTCCAAGTCCCAACGTTGCTTGAGTGGTTGCAATGACATTAGAGAAATTGTCACATTTACTAATGCAATAGTCCTTGGCTGAACACATGATTGAGTGCGGATTTAATTCCCTGCACTCTGTATCCATGGAGAGTTAAATTGCTGCAGTGCAATCATCGAGTTACCACAAAATAAGACAAAATCGACAGTGCTTTCTCAGTAATGGATTTGTGCTCTTGTGACTCTTTCTTTTACATCAATTGAAGCACAAATTTAGACTCCTAATTGGTGTTTTAATATGAAAGCTGTATTGTCTGTTTTCCAGTAAGCTATATTTAATTGGTTCCTTGTGCATCCAAAACTGATGTATGTAATTGCCTAAATGGGTTCTGATGTATATTCTTCAGTTTCACTTATATAGAGTTACATGGGACATACAGCACAGCAACATGACATTACACTCAACCAGTTCATATAGGCGTTTGTGCTGATCGAACTTCCACCATCCTTCTTCATGTGACTCGATGCACATAAGCCTCTATTCCTTTCTCCCTCGTATGTTTTCTCGTCTTCCCTTAAATGCATTCATATTATTTTCCTCAGCCACTCATAGTGAGTCCCACATTCTCACCACTCTCTGGATAAAGAAGATTCTTCTAAATTTCCTATTGGGTTCCTTGATGACTATCAATTTTAAACTGATTGGGCGGGATTCTGTGATCCTGAGGCTAAGTGTTGCGCTGTCGGAAACGGCGTCGCGTTTCTCGACGGCGTCAACACAGGCTCAGAATCAGCAATTCTGACCCCTACGATCCACGCCGCTCCAGCTGCTGAATGTGGCGTGAACTGGGCACCGCAGGGTCCGCGCGTGCACAGTGGTACCGGCACCAATGCGTGCATGCGCAGTGGCACCGACACCAACGCGCGCATGTGCAGTGGCTCCCTTCTCCGCACCGGCCCCGATGCAACATGGTGCATGGCTACAGGGGCCGGCGCGGAAGAAAGGAGGCCCCCAGCCAGAGAGGCCGGCCCGCCGACTGGTGGGCCCCGATCACGGGCTAAGCCACATCAGAGGACCCCCTGCCCTTTGCCACCAGTCTTGGAGACTCAACTGAAGTACAGTCTTTAGTCTGCCAGCCAATGAGCATGTACACATCCCTTCAGTTGAAAAGACTCAAACTAACTAACAAATTACAATGTATACCTCCTCCTCTTTCTTCAGTGTACTAACAAAATGGGAAATCTGTGCATTTGTTAATCTGGACAAATGCGAGGTAATGCATTTTGGAGGACCCCCGAAACGGGGCCCGGAGAATCGCCCCCTTTCGTTCCAAAGTTCCAAAGGGCAATGGTCAAAGAAAGGCACATCACAGGATCAGGCCCTTTGGCTCTCTAAGCCTGTATCGATCATGATGCCCGAACAAAAACTAAAACCTTCTGCCCTTCCTCGGTCCGTATTCCTCTATTTCCTCCCTATTCATGTATCCAACCAGATGGCTCTTCAACATTGCTCATGTGCCTGCTTCCACCACATCCTCTGGCAGCACGTTCCAGGCATCCACCACTCTCTGCGTGAAAAACTTATCGCACATCTCCTTTAAACTTTCCCCCTCTCACCTTGAACCTGTGCCCCCTTGTAATTGACACTTTCACCTTGGAAAAAGCCTCTGACTGTCCACCCTGTCTGTGGCTCTCATAATTGTGTAGATCTCTATAAGGTCTCCTCTCAGCCTCAGTCTTTTCACTCAAATCCTAGTTCATTCAACCTCTCCTCATAGCCAACACCACCGAGATCAGGTAACATCCTGGTGAATCTTCTTTGCTCACTATCCAAAGCATTCAAGTCATTCTGATAATGCGGTGACCAGAACTGCACGCAATGCTCCAAATGCAGCCTAACCAAGGTTCTATATAGCTGAAATATGATTTTCCAACTTTTGTACTCAATGCCCTGGGTGATGAATGCAAGCATGCCATATGACTTCTTAATCACCTTGGCCGCCTGTGTTGCCACTTTTAGGGAACTGTGGACCTGCATGCCCAGATCCCTCTGTATGTTCCTCAGGGTTCTGCCATTTACAGTATAATTCATACCTAGATTTGATCCTCCAAAATGCATTACCTCGCATTTGTCCGGATTAACAAATGCACATATTTCCCATTTTGTTAGTACACTGAAGAAAGAGGAGGTGGTATACATTGTAATTTGTTAGTTAGTTTGAGTCTTTTCAACTGAAGGGATATGTACATGCTCATTGGCTGGCAGACTAAAGACTGTACTTCAGTTGAGTCTCCAAGACTGGTGGCAAAGGGCAGGGGGTGGGGTGGTGGAGGCCAATTAATTTTATACTGATGTAGATTTGCATTTACTGGTCTATTGCAGGCAATCTGTGTTTGCATACTAGTTTTTCATAAACTTTAAGATTTTGAAATTTGTGGCTTATGAATATAAATCATTCATATGCCCATTGCTATAGTTATCCAAGCAACAGCAAGTATTTCTTCCACCCTGCTAGCTGTTAATTCATTGTAACATCGCCTTAAATTTAATGTTGCCACGTTGCATTCATAATGATAATTAGACACTTCACACATATTTGTTCTTTGATGTGAAATATGATCCACTACTGAGAAAACTTGTATTTCAAATATGATGTCATTTATGTTAGTGTCCTATAATTTTTAATTCATATCAGTAATATCAAAGTGTATATTGTGGTTGTTGAGTGCTTTTTCTGTGTTACATTTCATAACTTTTGAGTGTTATTGAGCCCCAAGCGACTCCATTAGTAAAAGAACATCTTAGTCTGTTACAAAATGTGAAACACTTTTCTCTGAAGTGGAATTCATCAGTGGTGTCTGCGATATATTAAATACTGATCTATTTTGTGCTGTTTGTGACCTTTTGGCTTACTGTCAAGTTCAAATTTCAGAAAGCGAAGGGGTGGTTGAATAAATTAGAGCGTCCACCTCCTGGGGAATCAAATCCAGAACAAAAATGACTTGCCAGTAAGAATTTGATGAACACAGGCCACGTTAAAGACAATTCTGAACTTACAGCACGAGGAGGGTTCCAAATTCTCTAATTTCCCCTCCCACATTATACTTCTTTTAAAAATATAGTTAACTGACAATATTAAACAGCGTTCCTTTTAAATATATGGGCATTAGCCCTTAAGGGTCTAAAAATATGGTTTTCACATTTTGTCAGATGTTGATTGGTACAATAATCTTTGCTCTTCAATAGTGTGGAGGAGTAGACCCACAGAGATAATGATGAGGTCCAGAGCTAGAGGCTGCCAGTATTGAATTATCACCATAGTGATCAGTCAGGAAGAGAAGGTGTGCTTGTCTAATTTGTTTGGATAATCGCATAAGTGCACCGTTGCTGCATTTGGATATTCGATATTCAAAGGCCTCAAAGTCAAAATTTCCAAATCAGTGGAGGAGGGAAATCTGTTCGTGGACCACCACTAAAGCCAGTCATATGATGCTAAAGATTTTAATGTATGCTGGCCGGAGTAACACTTAAAACAAAGGAAGATGGATGTGGTTATTCGAGGCCATTCATCTCATCTCCAGGGCAACATTGCCGGAGTTCTTCAGGGTAATATCCCAGGCCTAACCATTTTTCATTGTTCCATCAATGACCCGCCTTCCATCATATTGGCAACATTTTCTGATCATTGCAGTATTCAGTTCCATTTAGTAAACCTTCTTTGAACTGCATCCAATGCATTTAGATTCTTCCTCAAATAAGGAGACCAGTGTTGTACATTGTAATCCAGATGTTGTCTCACCAATACCCTGTATACTTGAAGCATCGCCTCCGAATATTTGTATTTAATTACCTTGCAATAAATGATAGCATTCTATTAGCTTTCCTAACTTGTTATGTGCCTACATACTAGCCTTTTGTAATTCATGCACTGGGACCCCTAGATCCCTCTGCATTTCAGAGCTCTCTAATATCTCATCACTTCGATAAGTTTAAAAAAAAATTTCCCTGCAAAAATAGAAAATATCACACTTTCCTACATTGTACTCCATTTGCTCGATCTTTGCCCACTCACTTAACCTATCTAAATCAATTTTATAGCCCCCTTGTGTCCACTATGTAATTTCCTATCTTTGTGTCATCAGCAAACTTAACACTCATACCTTTGGTCTCTCCATACAAGTTGTTGATATGAATTGTAAAAGATTGTTTCCCCATCACTGATCCCTATGGCGCACCACTTATTATATCTTGCCAACCAGAAAATGACCCATTTGTGCCTACCCTGTTTCCTGTTAGACAGCCAATAGAGTAGAACAGAATACCTATACTACAGAAGAAGGTCATTTGCCCATCATGTCTGCACTGGCCCTCTGAAAGAGCACTCTACCTAGGCCCACTCCCCCTAACCCCATAACCTCACCTAACCTGAACATCTTTGGACACTAAGGGCAATTTAGCACAGCCAACCCACCGAATCTTTGTACTGTGGGAGGAATCCGGAGCCCCCGATGAAACACACGCAGACACAGGGAGAATGTACAAACTCCACACAGACAGGCAGTCATCCAAGGCCAGAATTGAACCCAAGTCCCTGGCGCTGTGAGGCAGCAGTGCTAACCATGCTGCAATCTTCAATCTATGCCAATATGTCCCCTTCTGCACCGTAAGTTTTTATTTTACAAATAAAATTTGATGTACCACCTGATCAAATGTCTTCTGGAATTCTAAATCTACTGGTTCCCATTTGTCCACAGCACATGTTACTTCTTCAAACAACTCTAATTGGTTCGACTTGATTTCCCTTTCACAAAACCATGTTGACTCTGCCTGATTACTCTGATTATTCCAAGTGCCCTGCTTTACCATCTTTAATAATAGCTCCTAATCTTTTCCATATGACATGATAAGCTAACTGGCCTTTAGTTTCTTGCTTTCTGTCTCCCTCCCTTATTGAATAAAGGAGTTACATTCACTATTTTCCAATCGAATGGAACCTTCCGAAAATCTAGGGAACTTTGGAAACCCAATGCATCAACGTTTTCACCAGCCACTCGTTTTAAGAACCTAAGATGAAGTCCATCAGGTCCCGAGGACTTTTCAGCCCCCAGCTCCAACAGTTTTCTCAGGGCCGCTTCCCTGGTGATTGTAATTTTCAAGAGTCCTGGCCTCCCTCCCATTTCCTGATTTACAGCTATAATTGGGATGTTACTCGTGTGTCTATAATGAAGACTAATGCAAAATACTTGTTCAATTCATCTGCCATCTTTTTATTTTCCATTATTAATTCCCCAGACTCACTTTCTATAGGACCAGTGCTCACTTTGTTAACTCTTCTTTTTAAAACATCTATATAAACTCTTACTATCTGCCTTGATATTTCTAGTTATCTTTCGCTTGTACCCTATAATTCCATACTCATCAATTATTTGCTCATTCTTTACTGTTTATTTATATTCTGTCCAATCTTCTGACCTGCCGCCCATCTTTGTGCAATTATATGCTTTTTCTTTAAGTTTAATACTATCTTTAACCTTTATACTATTGTTAACTTTTTTAGTTAACCACAGATGGCGAGTCCTCCTGTTCGATATTTTCTTTCTTAGAATATATCTGTTCTATGTATTCTGAAATATCCGCTTAAAATGTCAGCCACTGCATCTTTAAACTATCTGTGCGGCATCTGCACATTCTCCCCGTGTCTGCGTGGGTTTCCTCCGGTGCTCCGGTTTCCTCCCACAGTCCAAAAACGTGCAGGTTAGGTGGATTGGCCATGATAAATTGCCCTTAGTGACCAAAAAGATTAGGAGGGGTTTTTGGGTTATTGGGTTACGGGGATGGGGTGGAAGTGAGGGCTTAAGTGGGTCGGTGCAGACTCGATGGGCCAAATGGCCTCCTTCTGCACTGTATGTTCTATGTTCTATGTTTATTGTTCTATTCTTTAACCTAATTTTCCAGTTCACTTTAGCTAGCTGTGCTTTCATCCCTCATGATTGCGTTTATTTAAGTTTAAAATAATGCTCCTGAATCCATTCTTCTTTTCCTGAAACAGAATGTAAAGTATTATGATCACTGCTACCTAGGGGTGCCTTCATTATGAGGTCATTAATTAATCCTATTTCTTTGCACAATGCCAGGTCTAGTATTGCCTGCTCCCTGGTTGGTACCAAAATGTGCTGTTTGAAGAGACCTATCAAATCAATAATGTAAAATTTGTTGTAGTGCTGTATACAATAGGACAATCTACAAACTATTAACAATGGCTTACTGTGGGGGGAAATTATCAAATAGTTTTGAATTGGAGATTGTTTTGTAGCATCTCAATGTAATGGATAGCAGTAAAACTTTAGTTATATTCTAGTGAAATACCTACTCAGTTTTTATGTTCCTGGTGTGATTGCTTACTGTGCCATACACAAATTTGGAATTCCAAAGGATTGTTACTGGGATCAATGAAGAAGGAAGGCCCAGCATGTGTGGTGATGATGACACTTAGAAGCCAATATATGGAGGATCGTAATTCAGAGGAAGTTACTGTCTTAATTGCCAGAGAAAATATAGTTTGATTATTAATAATATGTTTTCATTGGAATAACGTCTCTCTATTGACTACAGATCTGTCACAGTATCTCCTTAAGCTGCTCCATTACTTTCATGTGAAAATATTTGTCTTTCGGCCTCACAAACCATCCGACCTCTATACCCAAAACAGATCTCAAGAAAACTCCTGAGCTCATTGTACAACAGAGCCAATTCAAATAGCAACAACTATTTAATTATTATTCTTGAAAACATATCCCCTATAGGTCAATCACCATGCTTCCTCTGGATGCCGAGATGCACCTTTCTATGACCTATGAACTAAGGTAAATGTTGCGAAAGGTGGATGGTTCCATGCATGGGCTGGAGCCTTAAGGACCTTCTGCAAGGACCACCTGTGGGCTCTATCTCTCTTTTCCCTGTCAGGAGAGCCTAGCCTTGTCTCTTATGTTCTATTTAAGTAGGATTTGGCTAGGAGGCTGCCACATGCTGGAGATAGCTGCATAATGTTGGAGAAGCCATGTTATGCCAAAGGTGCTGGCTACAGGTTAAGAATGGTCACTGATCAGCAGCACGACAGGTCAAATATTTAGGACATCATGCTGAAAACCTTAAGTGTGGATCTCTGGTAGCCCAATAAGAGGAAGTGAGAATATGGTTCTCCATCATATCTGCCTCCCAAAGACATGAGGGTACAGTCTTCACTTCTAAAGAGGAGGCACCTGGATGAGTGGTTGCAGACCATAATGAAGCTGCCACACACTCTGTTGCTGTTTGCCATGAGATAGAAATGCCAAATAAGAAAGCAGTAGATTCCACTGACCACTGCTAACCACTGCATTTATTAGGATTTGGATTTCAGTACTGAGTGCGATGTCAGTCAAACTTTCTTCTTTTCAGAGAATGTCTATGAGATTAGAATCTATGAGATTAGAATCTTGCCTTTTCAACTGAGGCCATTTGTCTCCCCAGCCTTTTCTTCACTTCCCAGTGTGATTACTTCATGGATTGTGAATGGCCCTGTGCCAAGTCTTCATCTCCCACTAACTTCAACCTGAGTCAAAATCACCTAGGTGGTGAGCGGGCAAAAGCAGCTGAATAATGCATGAAGTGAAAGGGAGGATCCATGGCCAGAGGCTGCGAGACAAATTTCTTCCTTATAATCATTATCTTTGTCATCACCTTTCTCCTCCTCTTTGTCTCAAATGTGAATGAAAGGCGCTAGTTAGAGATATCCATTCATATCAGGAATTTTCTCACTGTTGCGCCCAGTAAACAACAAATTTTGGCAACAGACACACAGATCTCTTCATGTTGGTAAGTTCCTCTGCAGCAACATCATTGCTTGCTTCTTAAAATGGGCTCACTTCCAGTAACAATTCAACAAGCCTCCCTTACACATCCTCATCTGCCTCACCCCTAGTTCAGTAGCTGAGAAACACCGAGCTATGCAATGGTACTCCAAGAGTTTTCTTTACAGCTGCTGATGCTTGTAGAAAGGAGGCTATCACAAAGCCACTCAGCATCTGGAAATACTATTAAACTTTTCAAAATATTTCCTTGCAGAACTCTTTGATGAGGCATTAAACCAAGGCTCTTAAAGACCTGTGAATTGGACATACAAAACCCATGGCACTATTGTGAAAGGGATCAGGGGATTTATCACTCATCTCATGGCCAATGTTTATCCTTCAACTAACACTCTGAAACAAAAACAGATTATCTGGTCATTATCACATTGTTTGTGGAACATTGCTGGGTGCAAATCGTCTGCAGTTTTTCCTGGATTTACTACACTTAAAAAATATTGGCTGTAACCTCTTCAGGATGTCATGTGACTGTGAAAGGCACTATATAAATGCAAGTTCTTCTAACTCCTGCCAATTCTGTTAGGATCTGTGGGTTGCATCACTAACAGAAAACATCTTGCCCCACATTATTTCCAACCAGCACCCCTCCCCCTCCTTTACTATGTTATCCAAGGACATTCAAGGTCTATACGGAACACTCTGGTCAGTTGGAGTAACATCTATTATGTGTATGTTGGAATCATTAAACTACATTCCCCTGCTCTAGATCCAGCTGTGGGATTAAAATCATGCTTGCAAATAATTAATTCAGACAGTAATGAAGCGATAGCTCTAGTGGCCTGAATCAAACACAAACCATCATGTGATATCTGTGGAGGAACTCAACTTGTGTCATTGTGCATTCTCTTTGTAAAAAGAATGAAAAGATTCTGTTGTCGTGAACAAGCCTTAAGTTCAGAAAAGAATGTAAAAAGACACAAGACTACTTTGTTTTAATATAAGCTTTGATTCCCTGTTGGCGAACATTGATGGTGCGGTTGCCTGGAGACTAACAGCATTCCTAAGGAGATGCAGAAACACAGTTGCAATGAGCACTTTTAATTTTAAGAATAGTGATGTTCTTGTTTGTGGCTAAAGGAACAGTACATGTTTGTACTTAAAAACTCTTATTGTACCTTGGTCATATTTACAGAGTGTCCAAGAAAAGAAGGGCTATTCATCTATCTCTACCACTTAACCTACTGAGTTGTTTAAATTATAATGTGTATCCTATCGACTAATGGTTAGCATTGGGTAAAAAAACATGCAACCAAACCCATCTTGGAAAAGCCTTTGGAAATTAGAGGACAAACCTGACACTGGGTAATATCTGTGTGGTCATGATTTTGGCCTTAAGAATTCTATAGATTAATAAAGCACGCCATTGTCATGACTATCTCGACTATGGAGATGCTCGACTGTGCTTGGCTGAGCAGATATCAAGAGTTGTGGCAGTACATTACATGCGGTGCAGCCCACCAAGAGGGCGCAGTCCTTACCCCCATCTATCAGATGAGAAGTTAAGGAGCAGGATCACAAGGAAGAGATGCAGCAGGAATAATAATAATATAATAATAATAATAATCACTTATTGTCACAAGTAGGCTTCAATGAAGTTATTGTGAAAAGGAAGTGGAGGATGAGGAAGGGAAGTGACAATCTACACAGCCCCGTTATGCCTGTACTATAGGTGGTTAAACGGCCGATGACTAATCTCAGTAACCTCAAACACACCTCCCCATTCACAAACTCCTTAGGGCCATAATCCTTACCTTTCCTCGATCACTGACCATCATACTATTCTCTTTCCATTACTAAAACCACCAGACAACGTGGATTCCAAATAAACATTCCAACACAAGTTTATGAATTTGAACACAACATAGTGCATCCAAAAATAAACTCATTCCCTTGTGCATTCCCTTCAGTTCCTTTCTTTCAAAAGCCTTTGTCTTAGTCGTGCTTATCTTTAGCTTGTGCTAGATGAGTTGCTGCAGTGTGACGGGTGGAAGGATGCTGACCTCCAGTTGAGGAGATAGCCTTGGAGGGTGACCTCAAATCGCTCCGGGTCTAGAAGACATTAGCTTCAGAAAACACCATTGCAGCCTTGAAAGCAGAGGAATCTGCTGGTTGGTATTCCATATTGGAAAGCATGGAATCCAAGCTCGGCGTAAAGCCCTGTGCCAAATTGATATTGGATCCCTCTGTGCTCCCTGACATTGAGCACAAGCTTTCTGGCTGGTATTCCAGTGCACAAAATATTTGGTCACATACACGCATCAACCTTCTGCTCCAGCCTGACACATCAAAATCCTCATCTGAGTCCCCAACTGATCTTGGGTCCAAATCTTGGCATGTGTCAAGTGTCTCACCAAATATCCCTCTAACCTAGTCCCTAAAGTACATGTATGTTCAGTATCTGAGCTGGTGGCTGCTCGTGTGTGATCAGGGGTGGATTAATTCCACCCCTCTTCCGTGGTGCTTTTTTCCAATGGCAGAGGCGCTCTCCATTGGCTGCTGGCGGGATCCTCTGGTCCTGCCGATGTCTATGACATTTTATGTGGGTTACCCATCCTGCCACCGGGGGACACAACGTGGGGGCCACCTTCGGCAGGGCTGGAAGATACCACCAGCGGGAAGGGCTGGAAAATCCTCCCTCTAGTGGCAGAGCCTGTCTATCTTCATTTTCTTCTTTCTCTTTCTCCGCTGACTGGACAGTTTGTATTTCTTGGGCATTTGAAATAATAAAAACAGACAAGTGCTGGGTTGTGGTGAGGGGAAGAGAAGATGGTGAGAAGTAAACGTTTACACCATCAACAGCTGCTTCATCAGAAGAAACAAAGGGATGAGAGCAGAAGGATTTGGCATGGTGATACACATGTCACCATTATCAGACTAGGCTAGAGTCACAGACTAAGAACACGGACTCCCGTCGGTTGTGGCGAGGCTTAAACAAAATAACGGGCTACTAAGCAAAGTGGAGTAGAATCTCCAGCAGCAGCGCACTCTTCCCCGATGACCTCAATGCATTCTGTGCTCGGTTCAAGTAGGAAACCAACAAACCACTGTCAACTGCCTCAGCAGCCTTGGACACATCCATAACTACTGTCACAGCTTCCAAACACAGAGTGGCCTTCTTGAAAGTGAACCCTTGGAAAGCAATGGGTCCTGAAGGAGTCACAGGTCGTGCACTCAGATCCTGTATGGATCAACTGATGGGTGTGTTCATGGGCATCTTCAACCTCTCCCCACTCCTTTCCGAATTTCCCACCTGCTTCAGGAAGACCACCATCATACCGGTGCCAAAGAAGAACCAGACAACGTATCTCAATGCCTACCTTTCGGTGCCTTTGACATCTATCATTATGAAGTGCTTCGCGAGGTTGGGCATGAGACACATTAACTCCATACTCCCAAAATGCCTTGATGAGTCAGAGTTCATAAGGGAGATTGAGAATCTAGTGGCATGGTGTAATGACAACAATCTGTCCCTTAATGTCAGCAAAACTAAGGAGCTCGTCATTGACTTCAGGAAGCAAAGTACCATATACATCCCTGTCTGCATCAATGGTGCCAAGGTAAAGATGGTTGACTGCTTCAAATTCCTCGGTGTGCACATCACCTACAATCTGTCCTGATCCAACCACGTCGACGCTACTACCAAGAAAGCATGACAGCGCTTGTACTTCCTCAGGAAACTAAGGAAATTCGGCATGTACAGATTGACTCTTACCAATTTTTACAGATGAAACATAGAAAGCATCCTATCTGGCTGCATCACAGCCTGGTATGGTAACTGCTCGACCCAAGCCCGTAAGGAACTACAGAGAGTCATGAACACAGCCCTGTCCATCACACAAACCCGCCTCCCATCTATGAACTCTGTCTACACCTCCCGCTGCTTTGGGAAAACGGGCGGTATAATCAAAGACCCTCCCACCTGGGTTATTCTTTCTTCTAACCTCTTCCATTGGACAGGAGATGCAAAAGTCTGAGAACACACACCAACAGATTCAAAAACAGCTTTTTTCTCGCTGTTATCAGATTCCTGAATAATCATAGAACATACAATGCAGAATGAGGCCATTCGGCCCATCAAGTCAGCACCACCTCAATTAAGCCCTTACTGGGAAACATAGCCTCAAAATAAGGGGAAGTAGATTTAGGACTGAGTTTAGGAGGAACTTCTTCACCCAAAGGGTTGTGAATCTATGGAATTCCTTGCCCAGTGAAGCAGTTGAGGCTCCTTCATTACATGTTTTTAAGGTAAAGATAGATAGTTTTTTGAAGAATAAAGGGATTAAGGGTTATGGTGTTCGGGCCGGAAAGTGGAGCTGAGTCCACAAAAGATCAGCCATGATCTAATTGAATGGCGGAGCAGGCTCGAGGGGCCAGATGGCCATCTCCTGCTCCTAGTTCTTATGTTCTTATGTTCTTATGTTCTTCCATTCTATCCCCGTAACCCAATAACCCCTCCTAATCGTTTTGGCCAATCCACCTAACCTGTACGTCTTTGGACTGTGGGAGAAAACTGGAGCATCCGGAGGAAACCCATGCAGACACGGGGAGAATGTGCAGACTCCGCACAGACAGTGACCCAGTGGGGAATCGAACCTGGGACCCTGGAGCTGTGAAGCCACAGTGCTATTCACTTGTGCTACTGTGCTGCCTCTCATGGACTGAACTGATCTCTCCGCGCATCTTCTCTACTGAGTAGCACTGCACTCTCTATGCATCACCCAATGTCCGTGTCTATGGCCATATTCACCATTTTTGATGCTATATGTTGGCGCCAGCAGAGGAACTGTGGCGTTATACGATGGAAAAATCGGCGCAAAACCCTCACACATCCTGCGACCGGTGAGGGGCTGGTAGTCTCACCAAGTAAAACATCCGGCTTTCACAGCAAAAACGGCTGGAGAATGGCCGGTCCATGGCCGCGCATGTGGCCGCGACCTGCACCGGTCGTGCTGTAAAAGATGGCGTTGGCTGTGCGCGGACCTGACCTGCCAAATACTGCCCCCCTGGCCAACCCCCGGGCCTCCCTCCACCAAACCCCCAGCCCTTGCGGAAGTCCCCCCGGCCAGCAGCATGGCTCCCGGATGCCTGTGGCGGTGATGGACACAGTCCGCAGCCGCCACGCGGGTTCCCGACCACTGAGTACACAAGTGAACCTCACCGTCGGGATCTCGGCCCATCGGTGGCAGTTAATCACGGAGGCCCTGGAGAATAGAGGGTCAAGCCCGCTAATGAAATGCCAACGGTACCTAAACGCTGCACGGTGAGGGATGCATTTACACCATTTCAAGGGTGCCCGAGGAGCCCGATTTGACATCAAACCAGTGCCTACCACGATTTTGGCATCGGAGGCTATTCTCCGCCCAATTACTACTCATGATTTTGGCATCGGCCAACAGTGAACCCAACCCACAGTATTTACATTGTGTATCTATTGGATGTCCTATTTTTAAAAAAAAATGTATGGAACGATCTGTCTGGACTGTACGCAGTTCACTGTATCTCGCTACATGTGACAATAAATCAACTCCAAATCCAACTAGCTTCAGTGCTGCTTGTGGCCAAGGACTCAGTGATGGAAACTGGAGCACCTGGAGGAAACCCACGCAGACACAAGGTGAATGTGCAGATTCCACACAGACAGTGACCCAAGCCGGGAATCGTACCTCGGACCCTGGAGCTGTTAAGCAACAGCGCTACCCTCTGCTATTTACAAGTGAGGTTCAATTGGTGACTGATGTGGTTATCACATCTCATTGCAGATCATAACGTATTAGTCAATTGGTGTCAGTTATTTGGAATTTAGTGTGGCTCAAGGATTAAATGGGAATTGCACAGATTTCTGCCCTTCCCGAAAACCTCCCAACAAACTCTGTAAGATTTTCCAATGGCCTAACATGGAGGATACCTTAGTAACAGGGCCACTGAAAGCTCTTGCACCGGCCCACCTTTTTGAAAGAACTCCTCCCCCAGCCCCCCACCTGACCCTCATTTATCTGTGCGCAGGGATCCAGCAACAACACCTGGTGAAGACCCTGGAGCATTACCGATAGCAGCCACCACTCCCAGTGGCGCTGCTGGCAATGGTGTGCTCCCCCTCTAATTGGCCAGCAACTTTTGTCAGCTGAGATTTCCACCACCTAGCTCCTAAATCACGGGGATGGTCCAGTGCTGGCCAGTTAAGTGACTGAGAGCCACTTAAAATCATTCAAACATCCCCCAAAGAAGAGATCGGGGGGCATGGGGCAGGATCCATGTTGGGAACATTAAAAGCTGCCCTATGAATCCAAACAGCACTTTTCACTACTCCACAGCCAGTTGAGTACTTTCTTATTGCTGTACAGTCCCTGGTGTTTTAATGTCAGGCTTTGGTTTATGATTTGAGGAAGACTGAGGCATTTAATAGATTTTTGTGATGCTGTGAAATCCTGACAGATTTCCTGAGCAGGCAATGATATCTTGAGGCTTCATTTCAACTCCATGAGAAAAATGGAGGGGAATGGTGTGAAGGATTTTGTAATTGCAGTTTATGGATTTTCAAATAAGCACCGTAATTGCAGTCAAATAGGAAGAGACAAGAATGAGTCACAGAGATTGGACATCAGAAGAAGCAGAAATCGCCTATCAGAGCCTATGTTTTTATTTAAATCTTGTCGGGAGTCTGAAATATCAACTGTCCAATCTGTAGATCACTTTCTCCTATTGCTACAGATACTTATCTGTGCTTCATAATTCACAGGTGATGTGACAAAGATGTCAGTAAGTCGTGTCCTGTATCATAACATTAAATTTACGCTTTGGATGCTCATCGCACAAAATACAGATTTATTTAAGAATTGTGGACTTAATAGCCAAAATTTTATGATATATCACCTTCCCCTCAACATCCCTGTGGGTTCTTCAGCAGGGTAGTGGGAAATAACACAGAGGGGATTCCCTCCAGGATCCTGCCTGCCTGGTCCCAGGTGCGATGTTATGGCTGGTTGGACAGGGCCTCGGACAGAGAGCCCACCCTTGCCCCTATTAAGATATATGAGTGGCCACTCAATTGCCATTTTAGGGCCTTTTCCCATCCAGCCTCAATTTTCTTGTTGGCAGGTGCCTGTGATAGAGGGTGGGAAATTGAAAATGTTCTCGGAAGGGTGAGGGGGCTTGGTGAACCTCAATTAGAAGATCCCTTCAGACCGGGATTCCTCCCCTCAGAGATCAGAGAGCTCTGATCCTCCTCACCCCTCCACCCTTGGCCCAAAACCCTGACACAAACCTCCACCCCTCCCGACTCCAGAGGGCATCTCCTACTCTTGGTACTTACCAGAAACGTGGTCCTGGGACTTAGTCTCAGGCACAGCATTACAGCACTTTTTCCAGCCACTACAGTGCTATGCCTTGGTGGGCTGGTGATCTGTCCGCTAATCTGATTGGCTGGCAGTTCTCCAAGGCGGGACTTCCATCCAAGTGTGAACTGAAGTCTCACTTTCTGCCAATCAATCTCAATTGAGTGTGAAGTGGCAGTGGGCCTGTTGGACCCGGAGGGGATGTGTTCTTCACTGACTCTTGGATGAAGGGCGTCGGACACTCACCATCCTGAAAATTCAGGCCAATATGTTATTAAATGGGAATCTCATTCACATTGGTGTGAATGAACAGAAAATGGTTCATCTTCAACGACTAAGAACAGACCTGAAGAATTTGTGCCTTGAAAGACATTGTCCCTTAAATGGTTACTGCTACTCCCTGGGGAAAAAAAATGTAGAAGAAAAGGCAATTAAGCAATTTTGTCACAGGGTCATTTACGGCACTGGAGAAATAAAACCATCCGTGGAAAACTTTTTAAAGTTTTGGTTTTGCTTTGAGAAAGTGGACCAACTGGCAGGGGGCGGGTTGACTAATGGGCCTAGTTTTATAACTTCCAGTGAGGGCAAAAGAGAGAAGATGGGGAATAGGGAAAAAGAAAAGGGGGACGGCTTGATTGTTGACAGTGGAAAAAGAAATGATCGCCTCCCAAAGGGCAAGAAAGAGATTACGGCAGGGTTTAATTGTATGTATTTAAATGCACGGAGTATAGTGAACAAAAGTGGGTAACTGAAAACAGAAATTGCTCTCGGGGGATATGACATAGTAGCAATGACAGAAATGTAGCTCAAGCCAGGTTGGGTAAAAGGGAGGAGGTTATCAGTCTTGGTCAAAGGTAGTATCATAGCCCTTGAATGAGGTACAGATCCTGAATTAGAATCTGTATGGTTGGAAGTTTGAAACAGGAAGGGAGCAGTTATCTTGTTTGGTATTTATTATAGACCTCCAAATAGTGGGGAGGAAGTAGAAAAGAGAATTTGTAGGCAGGTTGTGGAAATCTGCAGGACAAGTAGGGATGTGATCGTTGGGGATTTCAGTTACCCGAAGGTAGACTGGGAGAAGGGTAGAATATGGGATGTGGGAGAGGAGAAATCCCTCCAGTGCATGCAGGGGAACTTTCTGGACAGAACATTTCTAGCCCTACCAGGGAGGAAATGAGGCAGGCCAGGTGGAGAATGTCAGAATGGGGAGCAGTTGGGAAATAGCAAACATAAAATAATAAGAATGAATATGAAGTTGGAAAAGGATAAAAATAAGTCATGGATTCAGATCCCAGACTGGTAAAGGACACATTTTAGGGCTCTAAAACCTGAACTGGAGTAGGTTGATTGGAAACACATTTTGGTGGATAAACAGTGGATGCAAAATAGGACACTTTCAAAGGAGGGGTGAATGGGTGCAAGCTAGGTGCAGACCCATGAGAAATAAAAGATAGGGATCTGGATTCTCCATTTCTGAGACAAAGTGTTGAAGCCAATGGAGAATCCGTGGACTTTACGACAGAAAAAGCAGCGCCTCACCTGGACCGATTCCGCTACTGTTGAGGGGCTAGCACTGGTGCCACGTGGAACACACTCAATTTCACTGAAATATTTTGCGGGAGACGCCGGGTCCATGATCGACACTCGGAAGGCTGACAAGCTGCAGCCACACGTACACATTACACTCCCCAAACACACTTGTCCCAGCCAAAAGGCTGGCACTGGTATTGCTGGAGCATGCCCATACAGCTGATGGGTTGGCTCTGGGGGGACACCTATGTGACCCGTTGGACCAGGTTCAAAGTGGGCTGTTAGCGGTGTGTGCAGCTGCATGGCTACCTTGCCTGCTGCAACAATGGTGTTCCGTGTCCGACCACCCTGACCCCACAGCTCACCTCCTGGCCACCTCCACTACTTCCCTGGTAAAAGCCCCCAGCCAGTGGCACAACTGTCAGCACACTATGGACATGTTGGACATTCTCTGTACTCCCTCTCTCTCCCTCAGCAGCTGCCACATCGGTTTCACAATTTTTAAAACTAGAAGTGATCCACGCCGTCGGGAACTTGGCCCATCGGAGACAGAGAATCGTGGAGGTTCTGGAGAGTACTGGATCAGGACCGCTAATGATTTGCAAACGGTGCCTACTGTATGTGCGGAGTGAAACGCATTGACTCCATTTTTGAGGTAACTGATAATCGCTATTTGGCAACAAATCGGTGCCTGCCGTGATTTTGGTGTCGGAAACTATTCTCCACCAAATCGCATTTCATGATTTGGGCATCGGCTAATGGAAAATACCACCCAGGGTATCCAAAGCTAGAGGGCCCTGGATGACTAAGGTTATTGAGGAGAAAATAAGGAAGAAAATTGAGGCATATGATACATGCTAGAATAATAATCACAATAATAATCAGGAAGAGTATCTCAAATGCAGTAGAGAGGCTAAGGCTGAAATGAGGAAGGCTAAGAGGAAGCATGAAGAACGGATGGCAGTAAATAGTAAAATGTTTTGCAAACATATTATTAGAAAAGATTAGTGATGGATAGAGTGGGGCCCATAAAGGACAAGCAGAATAAATTGCTCACTGAAGCAGACGGTATATCAAAGGTATTAAATGAGTATATTGCTTCTGTCTTTACTAAAATAGAAGATGGTGACAATGGCCAGTTGAAAATGAGGGTGGTGAGCAACTGAACAGTATAGTTTTAGATAAAGAAGAAGTGCCAAAAAGGTTGGCAGCAGTCCAGGTAGAGAAGTCACCAGGCCCACATGGGATGTATCCTAGATTAGTGGGAGAGGTAAGGGAGAAAATTCAGTTTCCATTAGTTGGTATTTTTATGTTCTGTGTTTTGGCTGTGGTAAAGATGCACACAGAACATCTAGTTATTGACTAGTAAGATAGTTTATTAACAAAATGAACACATGGAAAGATAACTAACAAACTATAATACAAATGGTAACAAATAAATCAATTCTCCTGGAGCTACTTCTCGTGCAACTGTCCTCTATTATAACTTACTACCAACTGCCGATCTGTGGAGTCACATGGTGGATCACCATCTCCACCTGCTGGTCGGAGGTTATACATCCAACCATATGCATTACTATGCATATGCATATCACCACAGATATGTTAGTGATGAGGGGGTCACAATTTCAAGATGGTCAACAAGAGAGCTAGGAGCGAGATGAGGAAATACTTCTTTACTCAGAGAGTTGTTGGCTGCCTGGGAGAGTGGTAGAGGTGGATTATATACAAGGTTTCAAAAGAGAGCTGGATATATATTGAAAAGTTAGGCCTGGGGAATGGGACTGGCTAGGTAGCTCTTTCAGGAACCAGTGCAGACACAATGGGCCGAATGATCCCCTTCTGTGCTGTAAAATTCTATGATTCTATAACTGCTTGTGAAAAGACAGCAGTCTTTCTGCAGCCCAGAGCTGGTCCACAGCTGAAAGTGAATATAAGAATTAGGGGCCTCACGGTAGCATGGTGGTTAGCATCAATGCTTCAGGGTCCCAGGTTCGATTCCCGGCTGGGTCACTGTCTGTGTGGAGTCTGCACGTCCTCCCCGTGTGTGCGTGGGTTTCCTCCGGGTGCTCCGGTTTCCTCCCACAGTCCAAAGATGTGCGTGTTAGGTGGATTGGCCATGCTAAATTGCCCGTAGTGTAAGGTTAATGGGGGGATTGTTGGGTTACGGGTATACGGGTTACGTGGGTTTAAGTAGGGTGATCATTGCTCGGCACAACATCGAGGGCCGAAGGGCCTGTTCTGTGCTGTACTGTTCTATGTTCTAAGTTGTTCCACACACTGGAATGAGTACTTGCAAGAGTTCCTCGGGCCCACCTGAGAAACAGTGTAAGAGTCGCAGACACGGGGAGAACGTGCACACTCTGCATAGACAGTGACCCAAGCCAGGAATTGAACCTGGGTCCCTGGCGCTGTGAAGCCACAGTGCTAACCACTGTGCTACCATGCCACCCTTACAGTAGTATCAACAAAATATTAATTTTTGTTTTAGATTAAGTTGAAATTTCCATATCTTAAATATCAGAAAATGCAGTACATTCTTTGGATTAGAGAATCTATTGGGTCAATATGAAAAATATATCGACTTAAAATTGAATTGGTTGTTACAATAAGTGACCTTGAACCTGTTACCTTAATGTCACTAATAATGTTTTTAGAATGGCAAAAAAACCATCACAGCAGTAAGTTGATCTGATTATATTCACCTCCTTCTATCCTCTGTTCGTTACAGGAAGGGACGAATAGTTCAGTTATGCTATGAGGGTGACCAAATGTCCGAAGCTACCTCAATCAATACAGGCAGGCCTCTTGAAGAATGAGAAGAAATCTGAGAGAAATGATGCCCATTTCATTTAATAATGAAAATGAAGGGAGATATAAAAAGCAAAAGAAATATGTTTATGTCAAGAATGGAGCTGCATTGCCTTGTGAGGTAATGATTGGTTGGTTCATTGGGCAACATCTGCAATCTTCAGATCTTGAAGCTGCAACGGAAAAGCCAGAATGTGGTTGTGCGATTCACCTGATGAAGGATCTGCACTCCGAAAGCTAGTGATTCAAAACAAACCTGTTGGACTTTAGCCTGGTGTTGTAAGACTTCTTACTGTGTGTGCCCACCCCAGTCCAATGCCGGCATCTCCACATCATGGCTTCTAGATCGTAGCTTTTGTGGGTTTGGAAGATGCTGCCTAAGGAAACTTGGTGAGTTCCTGCAGTGACTTTTGTAGATGGTACACTCTGCTACCACTGTTTGTCATGGTGGACCTCCATGGACTGTAAAGGTTTAAGGTGGAGGCTGACTATCTCTTTCTCAAGGGCAGTAAATGCTGACCTTACCAGAAATGCCCATTTCCAAGAATGAATAAAAACAAATACTGATTTGGAGAGATTTGGAGATGCCATGCCATCTGGGAAGTGAGAGAAGGAATCAGTGCTGTTGGATATTGCAGAGGGCTTTGCAGAGTGCAGGAGAAGTGTAAATAAGATTCTTACCTTGACAGTACTACAGCTTGATTCTGGGAATAATGACTTTCTCCACTAATTTTGGCACAGACTCATTCTGCTCCATACCCGTCCCTTCCCTTAAAAGGGAAGAGGACCTCTTTCCTACTGCCCACTGTAAGTGTCATGCTGACTGCTTCTTGAGAAAATCACATTCCGCGCAACACCATTGAAGAGAGCACCTCCCCTTTCAGGGTCTACCAGCTGCCTTGAACCCGCATCCGTCCTGCCTGATTTCCCACCCTCCCAATTGGTCAGCTGCCTGTCGGCAGCACAAGTACAGCGGCAAGTAACCAATTATGCTCCTGAAACTTAATCACAAAGCTGGCTCTCGTCTTCCCCCATCTGCACAGACAAAAGGATGTTGCCGATTCTGTTCTCACTGCCCACCCAGCTAAAGTAAAATACAAAAATCAAGCTCGGTAAGACCAATTGCTGAATTATCTCTGGATGTTTGATGAGTTGCGGCCTCCAGACCTTCAATTTTCTGTTAAGATTGCCGACAAAGCAAAGTGAGTTCTCCAAAGAGAAAAGGCAGGCTGTGAATTACATCTCACCACATTGGAATATGACCAAGTGTGCTGAGAAAACTTATAGCACCAAACAAGCAAGATTAAGGCCCCACCTGTTAAAGAGAATTGAATAGAAGTTTTCATCATTGTGCCTTTTTCCCATGCATCAGTAGCAGACACTCTTTGACACATGTTCATGCAGGACACCATCTGGTTTCCCTTGGATAGAAGCCACATTATCCATTCGAAGCTAACACATTGAGACAGCCATTCATTGTATTATGTACGTGGTGTGATTTGTTAGCCCGATTGGCTAGAATATTTTCAACCCTGAACTTTGCCCTAGCATCACTAATAAATATTTATATCAACACTTAGCTGAACTTACATGGATGCTGCCCTTGCAGATTAAAATTAAGCCTGCATCCTTCCAACATTTATTAACTCATCCTGTTTGCAAAGCCGCTTTGCCTTTCAAACCAAGCTGTAATTAGCCAATGTAGGAAAGCTGCAAAATATTATGTGTACTCTATTAAAATTGCAAAAGCTGCCTGTACTCTGCTGTCATCTGTCTGTGGGTTTAACATTGTAACATAGCAAGAGACACCAGTTTAAGACATAGAAAACAAAGCTGCTTGGAGTAATAAGACGCATCAGCCAAAGTTAAGGTTTTGCCTCAAGAGGTTGATTCAATATATTTAATTATTGAATTGATTGAATTATATATATTTGGTGATTATAATATTTCCCATTCACCAGTTAGATAAATAACAGCTGCAACATGTATTTGCATATGCACAGTGGTTAGCACTGCTGCCTCACAGCTCCAGGGACCCGGGTTTCAATTCCGGCCTCAGGGGACTGTCTGTGTGGAGTTTGCACTTCCTCCCCGTGTGTGCATGGGTTTCCTCCGGGTGCTCCGGTTTCCTCCCACAGTCCAAAGATGTGCAGGTTAGGTGAATTGACCATGCCAAGGGACTACCCTTCGTGTCCAAAAGGTCAGGTGGGGTTACTGGGTTACGGGGATAGGGTGGAGGCAAGGGGTTCCTTCCAAGGGCCGGTGCAGACTTGATAGGCCGAAAGGCCTCCTTCTGCACTGTAAATTCTGTGATTCTATAACAATACAGGGGCTTTCAGCCCCGTGACTACCAATCACCTTCCAGGACCACACTTGCCAAGTTATTGGTACCCAGGTCACATGACTGTCTCAGGAGACCTCCCCTTAAACGGGACAAACACCACATCCCCCCCTCTTTAAATTCTTTTATACATCATTAATAATTAAGTTACGTAAAATATTAAAACATTAAACACATGCAATCAGTCCATCATAAATTGAATCTTTCAGGTGGTTTCTGATTCCTAGTGGAGTGGCATAACTCCTCTGTTGGGGTGCTTCCACTGGGATGCTTTCTGCAGAAGGTACTATGCCCGACATCTCTCAGGTATTGGTAACTCAGTGCCATTCATTTCCATGGAGACAACAGACTCGCATGTCACAGATTGGCTTGGTGCTTCACTGCTCAGATAGTCAACAAAGTTTCCTGCTGGCAATATGGTTTCAGGTGGCAGTATTGGCAGCTGAGACACCTCTCATCCTCCTAAATGGTCTACATGCTTCCAAAACTTTCTTCCTTGTACATCCGCTTCATTAGACAAAGGTCCTGTTTTTGATACAAAAACTCCTGGGACGCAATTTGAGCCACTTCCAACATTTCTGACATAAATGGCTTCCTTCATTGAAAGCGACCTTGTTGATCTGCCTGAATAATGACATTTCTTCTAACTACACTGGTCTCGTCTCTCCCCGGCAAATTTGCAAACATCTGGATTAAGACGCCGGCTCATCAATGACTCTGCTGGCAGTACTCCCTTTGGGGAGTGCAGAGTGGTTCCCCAAAGTAGCATATGCAAAGGGCCCAATAATGATGACATGTTTGGAAGGAAATGCTCAAAGTAATTCAACATTCCTAAGAATGACTTATCTCACGTGAGTTTCTGGTGGCCAGTCCCTTCTTTATGGCTCTGACCTTGTCTTCTATGGGGTGTAATCATTGTGCATTTACTTAATACCCCAGATAGGCAACTTCAGTGACTTGAAAAGTAAATTTTTCCTTCTTTTGGCATACTTCAGCCTCTTGAAATTTCTTTAGCACCTCCTCAAAGTTAGCTAGGTGCTCACCTTCTGACGATCCAATTATCAAAACATGCTCTAGGTATACTATGATTCAGGCAGACCTTGCAATAGACTTTCCATTGATCTCTGGGAAATTGCATATGCCGACAAGAAAACAAACGGCAGACATGTAAACTGAAACAAATCTTGATGCTTGTTAATTGTAACATAACCTCAGGAAGGCTCGTCTAACTCAAATTGCTGACATGCGTGACTCATATTTAACTTAATATTAGACTGGTCTCCAGCCAGCTTTGCATACAAGTCTTGGAGATTGGATACTTATCCAACATGGCTGCCTGATTAACTGCTAATTTCTAGTCTCCACGGATGTGGAGAGTCTTGTCAGGTTTTATCACAGGGACTATGGGTGCTGCCCATTCCATGAATTGAATGAGCTGAATCATACCCAGTTCTTCCAATCTCTTCAATTCCATGTCCAACCTTTCTCGCAAAGGTATGGTACTGGTCTCGCTCTAAAAAATAAGGGGCTGCCTCTGGATCAACATAGGTCTTAGCTTGGAGGCCCCTTATTTTACCTAACTCGTTGTGAGAAATGTTCTCTACTTCTTCATTAACTCTGGCGGTCCCAGCTCCCATAGAAGATCTCCATCAAGTTTAACTTGATTACCTTGATCCAATCACAGCGCAAAAGACTTAACCCTTGGCCTGACACTATTATTATTGGGAGCTGAGTGGACTGTTGCTGATAGTTTACAGATATCTCAATGGCTTCTCCTGTGACAGTTGTTAATTTTGCTGTGGCATCTCTCAAACTCAATGGTTGCACTCCATGTAAATATCAAAATGTGTGTTCTCCTGGCACCATGACAGAGGCTCCCATTCAACTTCCATCTTCAAGGGCCTTACCATTTACCAAAAGCACCAGTGATGGGACCTACTTTGCCAGCTTTCACATTGACCAATAAGTGAATATTTAAATCCATAGTACTAGAGTCTTCCATATACAAAGAACAATTCAGCTCAAGACAAGGCCCTTCAGCCCTCCAAGCCTGTACCAGTCATGATACCAATATTTGCCAAAACCCTCAGCACTTCCTTTTGCTGTATCTCTCTATATCTATCCTATCCATGTGTTTGCCTTTTGAACACCGTTAATGTATCTGCTTCCACAACCTCCCTTGGCAACGTGTTCCAGGCACTCACCACCCTCCTCGTAAAATACCTGTCTCGCACATATCCTTTAAACTTTGCCCCACGGACGTTAAACCTGTGCCCCCTTGCCCCTTGGTGACTGACCCCTCGACCCTGGGAAAGAGTGCCTGCCCATCCACTCTATCCATGCCCCTCATAATCTTGTAAACCTCAATCAGGTCACTCCTCAACCTCCATCTTTCTAATGAAAACAATCCGAGTGTTCAGCCTCTCCAAATAGCTAAAACCTCCAGACCAGGCAAGATCCTGGTAAACCTCCTCTGCACCCTCTCCAAAGCCTCCACATCCTTCTGGTAGTGTGGCGACCAGAATTATGCGCAATATTCCAAGTGTGGCCTTACCAAGGTTCTGTACAACTGTATCATGACTTGCCAGTTATTATACTTGATGCCCTGTCCAATGAAGGCAATCATTTGTATGCTTTCTTGACTACCTTGTCCACTTGTTTTGCCACCTTCAAAGATCTGTGGACCTGCACGCCCAGATCTCTCTGACTTTCTTTCTTCCTAAGTGTGTTACCATTTACGGTATATTTCCCCTCTTATGTTAGAGCTACCAAAATGCATTACCTCACATTTGTCCGGATTAAACTCCATTTGCCATTTCTCTGCCCAAGTCTCCAATTTATATATGTCCTGCTGTATCTTCTGACAATCCTCAACACTATCTGCCACTCCACCAACATTGGGACCTTCCGCGAACTTACTATTCAGACCGGCTATATTTTCCTCCAAATCGTTTATGTACACCAGAAACAACAGAGGCCCAAGCACATGATGTACATGTGATGTATTATTAACTCTGTTACTAGGTAGACTTGACTTTCTTTTACATTGGTGCCTTAAATGACCTTTTCTGTGGCAGGAAAAACATTCAGCCTGTTTATCTTGGCTGGCTTCAGGGGAGTGATTACCCCTGCACCAATAACTCTCTACTTACATGCATGTAATTGATTGGCTCCTTTAAATCTTCTCACTCTATTTGTGGCTGCATTTGCTTTCCATTTTAAAATCATATCTTAATTTCTGGTGCCAGTGTTAACTGCGTCTTCTCCCCCAACTGGTGGGCCACACCATTTTGCGCACTCTGAAGCTCCTGTGCGCCCTACTCAGCACTATCCATCACCAACACTATCTTCTTCAGTGCCTTCTTAAAATGTATATCTGCCTCTGCTAATAGCTTCTTTTGGATGGCCCCATTGTTTACCCTGCAGAATAAACAGACCCGCAGCATATCATTGAAAGTGGTTCCAAAGTTTCAGTGCACTGTGATCTGAATAACTTGGTAATATAAGTTGCAATAGTTTCCCCAGGGACTCTCCCGGTTGAGTTGAACTTAAATCACTGCAATATTACTGATGGCTTCAGGTAGTGGTGTGTTTGCACCAATTCAACTATCTCAGTGAATAACTTGGAGTTGGGCGTGGCTTGGGGATGTGACGTTGCTTATTAACTTGCAGGCCTGGGTCCCACACGTGCTCAGAGGATTACCTTTCTCTTCTCTTCCTCCTCCATTTTGTTGGCCTGAAAAAAGTAGTCCAAATGTTCAACGTATTGTGTTCAATCCTCCACAGAGGCATCAAAAGGATCTATCTATCTGAATAAGGTCACATCTGCAAACACTCTTCCGTTTCTCAACTTGAACTGAACTTCAACATAACTTAGTGCTCACAATCTTGGGACTGCTTTTTTATTTTATCCTCATTGCCAATGTAATATTTCCCATTCATCAGTTAGGTAAGTAACAACAACATTTATTTACATGTAACTACAATACAGGGGCTTACAACCTCCTGGCTGCAAATCAGCTTCTAGGATCGAACTGATACAGAACCCTGGGCTTGCTAGGGTAATCCCCCACCCTGATCCATGATTGGTTGCCCAGGCCACGTGATTTTGCAAATCACGCCTTAAAGGGGACAAATACCACAGGTGAGAAATATAAGAACAACACATTCTGACTTGATGAGCCTTGTGATCTGAAAGCAGAATGTATTTTTGGTACAGGAGGTTTTCTTTTTCTCTCACAAACCTTATACCTTCCCAGATACTGGTTAGGGTTGGATTGTATTCAATGTGAATTGAACTGATTATCCTCACCAAAATTTGTTTTTCAGCTTAAACAGAGGTAGAAACAGCAGATTTATTTTTATAATCTAATCATATTGTATCATTCATTGTTAACAGCACCAAGTAATTGGGACTGATTAATCTGAAGATAAAGCATGTACGGGGCAACCAAAACTGATTTCACAGTTTCTGATTTTGTTTAAATCTTTCTTTGAACTAAAATAGGATTAATTGTACTAGTGCAATTAACATCCTGATAAATTGCTCCTGATAATGAGCCTCCACAAGTAACAAGTGTGTCGATCCATGTGTACAGTGGAGGACACAGAAACATTATCCCTCATGCTTGACCAAGTGCCCAGTCATGGGGCTACTCTCTCTCTTCCTCGCTCCTCCCCCCACCCATCTCCCCCGACTACTCCCATCTCACCGTCCACAATGGAGTGGCCACCATACTGTTCTGCTAATTCTGGCGCTTCTTTTTCCTTGGGTGTTAGGGCGGGTGGAAATGGCACCTCACCTCATTGCCAGTCTGGGCCCTTTCTTTTTCTTTGTGGAATTTCTTTACCTGCAGGAACAAAGGCAAATAATGTTGATTTTTCAAAAGTATGGGCAAAATGCCTAAGCAGGTGGCATCCTAGCTGCTGATTTTGAGGGCATTTGGAAGTCCCCTGAATTCTGTTGTGGCCTTGCAAAGGTCACAACGGACAGATGAGTGCCCATTGACCAAGCTGGATGCGTTCCTCTTGCTGCAACCTGACCCCATCGACACTGACTGGGTGGACTCCATTTATGATGGTGACTCTCATTACAACTGTGACTCCCATTAAAAGAGTGACTCCAGTCAAGACAGTGACTCCCATTTAAAGAGTGACTCCATTTAAAGCTGTGACTCCAGTCAAGGCAGTGACTCCAGTCGAGTCAGTGACTCCAGTCAAAACAGTGACTCAGGTCAAAAGAGTGACTCCAGTCAAAAGAGTGACTCCAGTCAAAACAGTGGCTCTAGTCAAGTCATAGAATCATCCCTTCAGTGCAGAGTATGATGAATATAACAAATTGCCATGTTTTATATTTGATATCTCTTGGAGTAATATTTTTACAACCTGGGTTAAGATTCATACAGGCGGTATGACTTCTAGAGTGGTGAATGAGGTGTTGTAAAACTGAAGTAATCATGATTTGCACATAAAGTGTTCAGCTAATAGATCTTGAGAACAATGTACCTCTTTACAGATAGTTAGCTAATGGAGTGTTCTTTAGGTTTGAAGGACCCCAGGGTGTAGATCATTTATGAGGTGTATTGTGCTTGTTTCCGGCTAAATAAGTCAAGAGACATCTTGTAAGAAGAGTCAAAAGAATGTCTTAAGCTTTGGGTACAAATGATGCAGTAAATGGGAGGAGCCAGGTTTGTCTGAGAGTCAGGAGGTCCCAGAACTCCAATCCGAACAGAGGTGTTTTAGTTTGGTCACGAAAGGTTCTTTCTCCAAAGATTCTGCACAAAGAAATCCTTAATTGTTAACTTTATTAATAAGTGGCATTTAATATATATATATATATATTTGCTTAATTGGAATATAGTGGCAGGTTTAGGAAGTAAAGTAAGTTTTCTTCTTTTACCTAAGAACTATTATAACTGTTAACTTTAAAGCGATTTATTTGTTGCGAATGTAGTTAATTCTGTGATGAACATAAAATATACCTATTGGTTACCTGTGGTGCAGTAACATTTCCTCATAGTTTTACACGGTGCAAGTAGTTGGCTTCTCATCCGTATCCTAACTCAGAGCAGCAGATATTTTCAGAGCGTGCTGGCACATTCTTTACAAATGGCAACAACACCTCCAGAAATGTCACCTGGCACCTTGGCCACCACCTCACTGCCCACCTCTGGTCCAGGTGGAGAGACCACAGGCCTATCCATAGGCCAGAACACATCTCAAGCTATCCCACAATGTTGGCCCATTGTGGTTTCAGCTAGTGTTAAGTTTGCTGCCTTGTGGCCTTACTCCTCTGGTGCCCATGGAAGCAGAAGTGGAAAAAATACGGACAGACAAAAAAATAAAGGGAGTATTCTGACTTCAATTAAATTTGTTTTTATTATGTTAACAATTACAGTAATTTCTACATATTATTAAAATATTTTGCTCCTTTTCATTAATTTGCAGATTACAGGGTATTTGGAAAGAGGCAACTAAAATCATTCATTTCACAGATGCACACAAAATTCTGCAGGCATAAAGTGGAAAGTACAGGGACGCTAACAGAATAGGGAATGGAAGAGGACTGCAGCTAGAATGGATCATTCACAACATAGGAATCCACAACAAAATACAGGACAAAATATCATTGCTTATTCAGGATAGCAATAAGACATTTTTTAAAATTTCAACTTAGAAACATAGGAACATAGAATTAGCAGCAGAAGTAGGCAATTCAGCCATTCGAGCCTGCTCCTCATTCAATCAGATCATGGCAGATCTCTTCCTGGTCTCAAATCAACCTACCTACCTGTTCCCCATATCCTTTTAACCTATTTTTTTCCCCCAGAAATATATCTATTTCCTTCTTGGAACCATTTAATGACTCAGATTCCACCACACTATGGGGCAGCGAGTTCCACAAATTTATCACCCTCTGGGAGAAATAGTTCCTCCTCATCTCAGTTCTAAATCTACTGCCTCTCAACCTATATCTGTGACCCCGCGCTCCAAATTGCACTACAAGGGGATCATTTGGTCTACATTTACTTTATCAATCCCTTTTATATACCTTGATCAGATCCCCTCTCACCCTTCTAAACTCCAGCGAGTCTAAGCCCAAACTGTTTAATATCTCCTCCTATGTCAACCCTTTTATCCCTGGAATCAATCTCTGAATTGCCTCCAATGCCACCACATCCTTCCACAAATAAGGAAACCAAAACTGGACACAAAACATCCAGATGTGGTCTCACCAACATCCTATACAATTGCAACAACACTTCTCTACTTTTATACTCCAGTCCTTTTATAATAAATGCTAACATTCCATTTGCCTTTTTAGCTACATGCTGTAACTGCATACCGTCTTTCTGTGACTCATGAACAAAGACGACTAGATCTCTCTGCCCAGACACATTTAGAATCTGTTTTCCATTGAGATAATATTTTGCCTTTCTATTTTTGGGGCCAAAATGGATAACCTCACACTTATCTACATTAAACTCCATCTACCAACTTTTGGCTCAATCTCCTAGCCTATCTATATCCACCTGTAAAGTCTATATCTCCTCTTCACTGCCTGCTTTCCCACCTATTTTAGTATCACCCACAAATTTTGCTATGTTACACTCTGTCTCTGCTTGCAGATCATTTACTTGCATTACAAGGGATGAATTTGTGCAATGTTTCAATTTCTGTTGAATTACCTTTCAGGGAAAATTATTCAAATTATGTAAGAGAATAATTCTTTATACAGCCCACTAAAGGCAGCTCACACTTTTTAAAATCTTCAAATGCTTGCAACATCATTGGTTTCCTGCCCTCCATATTGAAGTGGTTAAGCATTTGAAATACCCAAAGAGGTTATTTCCTTTACAAACATGTACTCCTAATTTTACCTCCAGCTTTCAACATTTCAACAGAAGGATCTGTCTGTTGCTACTTCGTGGCCAGATCTTGATTTTCTCCAGTGAATGAGCAATCATGTGACCATCGGAAATACTTAAGAACTTCAAAAGCTGGCTGGGCTAGAATATTGCCCTTCTATCCAGGTTTAGTCAAGACTAATGGACCAGAAGCCCTAATTTCCTCTCTGGCTGTGTCTAAAAGGTGGAATGAATTTGGTCAACTTCAATGCAGTTGTTTGTTTACATGAACAGTTGGCAAGGGAAAGTAACGCCTATTGACAGAGCCAGTTTTTTTTTTTTTTTTTTAATCGCTTATTGTCACGAGTAGGCTTCAATGAAGTTACTGTGAAAAGCCCCTAGTCGCCACATTCCGGCGCCTGTCCGGGGAGGCTGGTACGGGAATCGAACCGCGCTAGCTGGCCTGCTTTAAAAGCCAGCGATTTAACCCAGTGAGCTAAACCAGCCCCTTCAAGTTTCACACTTGAAGTGAAATTTTATGTCTTGGTTATGACTGGATTCCCCTGCGACGGATTAGATTTGATTACCTTTTGAGCACCTCAGGCAAACCTTGAAATTTAACATCATTTATCAAGCACCAAAACCGGTCTGCATCCAAGTCAGAAATACTGCAAGAAATATTTTGTCAACATTTTCCTGATGTCAGGCAGTATGCAGAATAACAATTTGGGGTGGGATTGGGGGGGGGGGGGGGGGGGGGGCGGGGGGAGTTGGTCACTCACTTGAAAGCTTCAGGAGTGAAACATAGTGAGTTTGCAGACTCAACTTTCACCTTTTGCAACAGGTTTTCTTTTCATGATACTTAAAAGCTGTTATATTTCCAATATTATATGAGCTAGCAAAGCTACAAAAATATCTAGCATTGACAAATAACAAATGCCATGAGGATCTTGTTCAGTAATATAAAAAAATCATTATTATCCATAATCTCCAATTACAGTCTTGCTCTTTTCATTAAAACCTTCTAATCTCTTTTTGCAATCAATACTACTATGGTTATTTCATTTTCATTTTCCACATTGCATCCACACTGATGTTTCTGTCCTTGATGTGATGCAGTGTTCCAATGATGCTCAACCCAAGTTGGAGCAACAGCACTTCATTTTTGACTATGTACTTTACAGCCTTCTGGACTCAACATTGAGTTAATCGATTTCAATCATAACACTTTCCTCCATTTTGTTTAATTTTTCGGTTCTTTTATTTCTCCTTTAATTCCTTGATTTTACTTTTGGACAGCAGATATTCAGGATCCGACCATTTATGTCTCCTCTAAGCACATCTTTTGTTTCCTTATTTGTCCCATTACCACTCCCTTTGACTTTGTACCTTGAAACATTTTGTCATTTAATCTCGTCTACCCTCCAACCCTTTTTCCATCTTCCCAGCATCCCACCTGTTAAGAGGTTGTGATAAAATGAAAATCAAGGAATCCAATAATTAGCAATGTGTTCTGGTGCATTTTATGAAGAAAGATTGGCTGAGATTAAGGAACTGAGGTTTTTGATTTGCGGATTAAACACTATAAACAGATCTTTATCTGAGAAAAGTGGTTCACAATGGAACATAGAAGTTCAGAAGTTAAAGCAAAGATGGTATAAGTTCGAAAGAGAAGATGAGGATGAATTTCAAACTTAAATTCTAAAAGAGTGAACTCACATGAGAAGTGCCATGAAGAGGGATCTCTATGATGGGTAGGTCAGATAAGAAAAGGTCAAAAGAAAAAGCAGTATATCAGTGACTGAGTCATCCTCATTGAGGATGGTCCAAGATCACAGCCGCACACAGAAGAAGCTGTGTTCACTCCACCCCAGCAAGTGCCTGGAGAAATTGTTTTTGAACATCCATTTTGTCTCTATTCTAAATCAGAAGCAACCCACAAGAAATAGATGCTAAGTGTGGCAACTATTGCTGGATTTTGCTTCCAGTTCAAAACCTATGGGATGTTGTTTGGGCAGGTTTAGCTTTGAGGTTAGTAAGGTAGAGGCAGTTGAAGATGGGTCAATTTAAGTGTACTGTGTATAGCCATTAATGTAGTTAAGTGTAAGTATTGAGTTGCCTTTCTTTTATGTGTTTTACTGCTAAAATTCATATTTATTTTGTTTAATTATTCTTCCCTAGTATTCACATCTTTCCTCACGTTATACCAAATTGCAAAAAATACAGTTGGGAACTACCATTCCACATTTCCCTTCTGAGATTTGGAAAACCCTAACATTTAACATCAGCTGGATTCTTAACATAGAATATAGAACATAGAACATTACAGCACAGTGCAGGCCCTTCGGCCCTCGCTGTTGCTCCGACCTATGAAACCACTCTAAAGCCCATCTTCACTATTCCCTTATCATCCATATGTTTATCCAATGACCATTTAAATGGCCTTAATGTTGGCGGGTCCACGACTGTTGCAGGCAGGTTATGCCGCGCCCTTACTACTCTATCAATTCCCCAAACCTATTGCATTATCAGTTATGATAAAATGTAACAGACAAGAAACATTCATTCTGTTTCTCTTTCTGCAGATGCTGTCAAACCTGCTGAACAATCACAACTATACTACTCCTCTGAACTTGCTGTTACTTTTCCAACATAATCTTCCTCCACTTTGTTGAGGCCAACACACAGTCATTCATTTCCTACCCTTATTCATTGTTTACCAGGGTCTGATCATCATAGAATTCTTTGCTTCCCTAAGTGTCCTCTTCTTTCCTTTGATTTTTAAACATTAAGCTCAATATCATTATTTATGGATTTTAAGGGTCTATATTCCTCTGCCCTGAGACTAGGCAGTCAGCACTCATCAGGTGCAGGGCAGAGGATAAAGAGAGCCATCACATCAGCTCTTCACTGACAGGAAGGCCCTCAGGGATCCTGACTAAAGGCTGAAGACAATCCAGATTTATTTTATTTTGTTTTAAAATACAATTTTATTGAGGTATTTTTGGCATATAAAACAATGACATTGTATAATACTGTACAAAAGGAAAAGCAAGTAATGCATAGTACAAACCACCCCCTACTCTACACTACCCTAGCCAACACCACCACCCCCCCCCCCCCCCCCCCCCCCCCCACCCCCCCGCCGATTAATTCTCCGCGAAGAAGTCAATGAATGGCTGCCACCTCCGGACGAACCCCGATAGTGAACCTCTCAAAGCGAACTTAACCTTTTCTAGACCGAGAAAGCTCGTCATGGGCTTTGAGTCCCTCCATGCCAACAGTATTCGTCGCTGGGCTACCAGGGAAGCAAAGGCCAAGACGTTGGCCTCCTTCTCCTCCTGGATTCCTGGGTCCTCCGACACCCCAATGATTGCCACCTCAAGACTCATTACCACCCCAGTTTTCAAAACCCAGGACATGATGTCCATGAATTCCTGCCAGTGCCCCCTGAGTCTAGGGCACGACCAGAACATGTGCACATGATTGGAGGACACTTGTCCTCCAGCCTGAAGAATTTACTCATCCGGGCCACCGTCATGTGGGCCCGGTGCACGACCTTAAACTGGATCAGGCTGAGCCTGGCACATGTTGCGGTCGTGTTTACTCTACCCAGAGCTTCTGCCCAAATACCATCCTCCAGCTCCCTCCCGAGCTCCTCTTCCCACTTAAGCTTCAGGTCCTCAGTCTATGTATCCTCTGCTCCCATTAGTTCTTTGTAAATATCTGAGACTCTATCCTCACCTTCCTCTCCCCTAGAAACTACCCTGTCCTGCCTCCCCTTTGGCGGGAGGCATGGGAAGGATGGCACCAGCCTGCGCACAAAATCCCCCACCTGTAGGTATCTAAAGTCATTCCCTCCCACCAGCCCAAACTTCTCCTCCAACGCCCGCAGGCTCGGAAAGCTCCCTTCCAGGAACAGATCACCCACCCTCACAATCCCGCCCTCCTCCACAGTCGATATCCACCGTCCATGTTCCCCGGGGCAAATTGGTGATTACCGCAGATTGGGGTCCACACCGATGCTCTCACTTCCCCTATATTGCCTCCTCCACTGGCCCCAGATCCGCAGAGTGGCCACCACTATCAGGCTGGTGGAGTACCGTACCGGCGGGAGCGGCAAAGGCGCTGTAACCAGGGCTGCCAAACTGGTGCCCCTGCACGAAGCAGCCTCCACCCGCTCCCAAACCGACCTTGTGCCCACCATCCATTTTCTTATCATCGTTATGTTAGCCGCCAAGTAATAGTTGCTAAAGTTCGGCAATGCCAGCCCCCCCCCCCCCCCCCCCCCCCCACCCCGTTCCTTTTGAACATCACCTTCCTCACCCGCGGGGACTTCCCCGCCCAGACAAATCCCAGGATAATTTTATTCAGCCTCTTAAAGAAGGACCTCGGGATGAAAATGGGGAGACACTGAAATATGAACAAGAATCTCGGGAGAATCACCATCTTAACAGTCTGCACGCTCCCTGCTAGTGACAGCGGGAGCGCATCCCAACTCCAAACGTCCTCCCTCACTTGTTCCACCAATCGGGACAGGTTGAGCTTTACAAACCTGCCCCACTCCCGTGCCACCTGTATTCCCAAGTATCCTGAAAACCGGCCAACTTCCCTCAGGATTTCCATGATACCGTCCATCCACACCGTTGGGTCTGACACATATAATAGCATGTCATCCGCGTATAATGAGTCTTTATGTTCCACTCCCCCCCACCGGACCAGTCCTTTCCAGTCCCTTGAAGATCTCAGAGCAATTGCCAGCGGCTCTATGGCCAGCGCAAACAGCAGTGGGGAGAGACGTCTTGTCCCGCGGTGCAGTCTGAAGTAATCTGATGTCGTCCTGTTTGTCCTTACACTAGCCTCTGGGGCCTGATATAACAGCCTAACCCAGTAAATGAACCCCTCCCCAAACCCAAACCTTCCCAGCACCTCCCACAGATAGTCCCACTCGACCCGGTCAAAAGCCTTTTTCACATCCTAGGAGAGTAGGCTGAAGGGGTTGCCGTTCAGGCTGGTAGGAGAAAGCTTTCGATACTTGGGGATACAGGTGGCACGGGACTGGGGCAGGTTGCATAAGCTCAACCTGTCCCAATTGGATAGCCACCACTATCTCTGCCTCCCTGCTCTCCAAGGTCATCATGATCACTTTAAGCACCCTTCTTAGATTGGCTGCCAGTTGCCTACTCTTTATGAACCCAGTTTGGTCCTCCGCAATAACGTCCGGTACACAGTCCTCAATCCTAGTCGCCAAGATCTTGGCCAGTAACTTAGCGTCTGCGTTGATCAAAGAAATCAGCCTGTAAGACGCACAAACCTCCAGGTCTTTATCCTGTTTCAGAATAAGTGAAATAGTGGCCTGCGAGCGACATCGTCGGGGGTAGGACCCCTCTGTCTCTTGCCTTGTTGAAAACCCTGACCAGCACTGGCCCCACTATCTCGGCAAACTCCACCAGATACTCATCCGGCCCCGGGGCTTTACCTGACTGCATGACCTTCAGGCCCCCCAATACCTCTTTGATCCTAACCAGGGCCCCCAGTCCGTCTACCAACCCCCTACCTACTCTTGGGAAGGTCAGTTCGTCCAGGAATCGCCTCATCCACTCCGGTCCCCTGGGGGGTTCCGAAGTGCAGATTTATTTTTAATCCCCTCCATGAATCGCTTGCTTCAGCTATTGATCACAAGCAGTAGCCAGAAACTCTTCATCCCTATTATTATTCACCTGGTTTTAAGATGAAAGGCACAACTGGGAATTTACGTAGATTCTAATCTTCTCAGGCCATGTAGATGACCCAGGCAAACTGTACCTTCTTCCAGAAAGGCACAGCACATACCTGAGGTGCACAGTGGCCTCAGCAGTTTAATTAGGTTTCTGAATACAAATATTGTAACTGGGGCACAGCTACACAAACATTTTCATTGCAACCTTTCCAGTCTTCTTATGAGGTCCTTAAGTACAGATGTCAGATGACAAGAAGGGCGGGTGATGCATCGAAAGCTTATTGCTGCTGTGATGTTGGGATTGAATGTAAAGCCAGATATTTCACTATTATTGCAATTCATTAAAAGTTAACATTAATACTTGAATATGTTTTGTGGAAGTACAGGTGCCATTTATGAAGCCTGGACTGACACTGTTTTGATCTCTGCTGGAGTATTTGCTTTATTACCATCATTAATCTATTTTCACGGCCAAGAGGTCCTCAGGTTAAACTGCAATGTGATTATTAGCCTGTCAGAAATCACAGGGCTTTGACTAATGCATTGAAACTGTTTTTGCGAGAAGCCCACACATGTTGTTACACAAAACCTGGAGCAGCAATTGAGTGCCAGTGATGGAAAGAAAAGCTCTCTAAACATAGGGTTAAATGAAAGAAAATTGATGTGTAGATAGTTTAAAGGAAGATGATTCAACAAATTACATTGAGGCCGGAACAGCAGGCTTTCTTCACAAGAGGACGTGATAACTGCAGAGACAGAATTATCCTGCTAATCACATTTCCCCCTGAAATGTTTGCCATATTTATTGTTTCTCTTGATATAATTTTCCAGCCATGCAAAAAAGCCCAAAATTGTAACACAAGATCAGCAGTCTGAGTATAAAATGTCCAAGTTCTCTTCATAAAAGAGGAATGTATTCAACAGGTCTGATCCAAGAGTAATTACATATTTTGTGGAATGTGATCACAGCAGAATAAATGTAAAAGGGCAACAATGCAGTCCCCATGGATTCCATCGGTGTTTTTCTCCTCACCGCCGCACATGCAAGTATTTTATGGGAAGTAGACCTCACCCGATGGTAGGGTTAACAACTGTGAATGCATTCCTGGATGTTTCAGCGCATGACCTCCAATTACCCTGCCCCCAAATGTCTGCCATTGGTCACCCAAAATGCCCATCTTCTTGACCCCCATACCTTGCCACCTTTGGGAAACAAAGAGATTTTGTTAACTGATTGGATAATTCTTGTCTCTCAGTCACACGGTTCTCTGGACTCCACGCAAATATTTGCCGCCCTCATCTTTCTGTCTCTTGCAATGATGCTGAGCACTGGATTATAACTTCATATGAACCATGTTGCTACACTATACAGGTACTCTGGCACTCTGGGGTGGCACGGTGGCACAGTGGTTAGCTACTGCCTCACCAACGCCAAGGACCTGGATTCGATTCCAACCTTCGGTCACTGTATGTTTACAATTTGCACCCCACAGAAACCCTAGCTCAAGGTTCACGTTTTTAAAAAGGATTACTAATCGGCGCCAGCGTGAACACTTGCTGGGTAGGTCGCTGAATGACAGGAAGCCATTGGATATGGGATAGCTCCCGTTAATTGTATGGAAAGGGGGATTAAGTGGTGATAATTGGTTTCTCGCCACACTATGGCGAGATCCCAATTTCGCCAATGGGAGCAGGCCGGTTGCATTGCAAAAGTTTGGCCCCCAGCACGGATCCCGTTTTTGGCCTCTCCCGCTATTCATCGGCCTCGTTACGCTTGAGCAAGAGCGCAACGAGGCCAAAGAATCACACCCAAATTGTTGACGCCGGGGCAGAATTCATGGACTTTCACAACAACAAAGCTGGCGCCGAACCTGGATGATACAGCTGATGCATCGGCTGGGGCCAGAGGGCACCGAGGAGAGTGCCCTGTGGGGGCACCTATATGACCTGTGCCCTAGGTTTACAATGGGTTGTCAGCGGTGTGCACAGTTGCATGGCTGCCTTTTCAGCTGCAGCAATGGTGTTCCATGCCTGTCCATCCCGACCCCACGGCCCACCTCCTGGCCACCCCCTGTTACCCACCCCGGCCCTGACAGCAGCCCCCCCCCCCCACCCCCCCCCCCCCCAGCCAGCAACACAACTGTCAGCAAACCATGGTGAAGTTGGACACTACCCCCCTCTCTCTCTGTAGCCATGACAACAGTTTCACCATTTTTTAAAGTTACAAGTGAATCGCGCCGTCAGGAACTCAGCCCATCAGAGGCGGACAATCGCTGAGGCCTCAGAGAATACCGGGTCAGGCCCACAGAATTCTCTGGCACTGGTTTTCGGGCGGGGGCGGGGATCGCGCCGTGCCAGTTGGGGGCCGTTGGCAGCGCCCACCCCGGCAATTCTCCAGGCCCCGATGGGCCGAACGGCTGACCGCTTGCGGCCAGTCCCACCAGCGTGGGTTAGACATGGTCCATACCAGCGGGACCTGGCTTGGAAGGCAGTTAGCGGGGTCCTCAGGGGGTCGCGGGGGGATCCGGCCCCGGGGGGGAGGGGCTCCCACGGTGGCCTGGCCTACGATCGGGGCCCACGACCTGCGGGCAGGTCTGTGCCGTGGGGGCACTCTTTCCCTCCGCGCCGGCCTCTGTAGGGCTCCACCATGGCTAGCGTGGAAAAGAAGCCGCCTGCGCATGCGCCAGAACACACTGGCGGTCCTGCGCATACGCCAACTCGCCCCGGCCGGCGGTAGCCCTTCGGCAGCAGTTGGCGAGGTGCCAACCCCTCCAGCGCCGGGCTAGCCCCTGGGAGTGCGGAGGATTCCGCAACTTCCGGGCAGCCCACGCCGGAGTGGTTCACACCACTCTTTGGCGCCGTTACGGGCCGCCCCGCCAATTCCGGGAGAATCCCGGCCCTGATTCGGCCTCATTTGGGGCATTGTGTCCAGTGCTGGGAGCTGTGTTTGAAGAATTATGTAAAGGCTTTGGAGAGAGTGCAGATTCATGAGAATGTTTCCATGGGTGAGGAACTTCAGTTGTGTGAATAGATTGGAGAAGTTGGGATTGTTTTCTTTGGAGAAGAGAATATTTGAAAGAGATGTTCAAAAATACGAGAGCTCTGAATAGAGTAGGTAGGAAGAAACTGTTCCCATTGGTGGAAAGCAGGGTCGAGAACCAAAGGGCACCGATTTAAAAATAGATGGCAAAAACACGGAGTGGTGACTTGAGGAAACCCTTTTTCATGCAGAAGGTGATTAGGATCTGGAAAGCTCTGCCTGAGAATGAACTGGAAGCAGATTGTATTGAGGCTTTCAGCAATGAATTGTATCATTGTCTGAGAAGGAATATTTGCATAACTCCAGGGATAGGCAGAAGTGTGGAACTCTCTGAGGGCCAGCACAGGCACACTTGGCCAAATAGCCTCCTACAGTGCTGTAACTATTCTATGATTCTATAGCCCTATTATTTGAACCCCCCAATTTGTCACATGCTCCAACCCAGTCGTTATTTAAACGAGATTCCAACAAATCTGTAAATTTAGAGATGAAAGACTATTCAAGTTTTCCTTCTAACTTGATTTGCCCATTTCTACATTATCTTTGACTTACTTTTACCATTCTCATGGTCATGCATCATTGCCCAGGGCCCTGCACTATGGGTATAAATGTGGGAGTTTACATTTTTAAAAATTGTCTTTTTACTTAACGGAGTGAAAGTACCTTTCATCGCTGTGCACATTTCTTTCATGAATGGGACTAACTGGCTTCTAAAGAATCTGCAGAAGATACTCATTAAATAAATGATCCAGCAGCTGTAATGTATCAAGAAGGAAAACTGCATTGGCTCCAGATGGTGTGACTACTACAAAGGCTCCAAGATTATAAAACCTGCTTTTCAAGCAATGTGATCAAAGTAAAATCTATTAGATCTTGAATATTGAACAATCTACTCTGTTTCCATGTTGCTGCTCTGTGGTGCCTGTAAAGGTAAACACGGTAATTGAGAAGGGGAACGATTTCACAGATAAGAATAGAATAAAATAGAATAGAATGGAGTATAGAATAGAATACCCAGAGTGCAGAAGGAGGTATTTTGACCCACAGACCCTCCACAAGGTATCCTTCCCAGGCCAATTCCCTGCCCCATCCCCGCAACACCATCTAACCCTTTGGACACTGAGGGACAATTTAGCATGGCCAATTCATCAATAGTTCAATGCAATACAGCACGGTATCACAGTTGTTAGCACAGCTGCCTCACTGTGCAGGGACCAAGGTTTAATTCTGGCCTTGTGCCACTGTCAGTGTGGAATTTGCACATTAACCCATGTCTGCATGGGTTTCCAACAGTTGCTCCCATTTGCTCCCACAGTCCAAAGGTGTGCAGGTTAGATGGATTGCTAAATTGTCCCTTAGTATCTCAAAGGTCTGGAGGTTAGGTGGGGTTATGGGGATAGGGTGGGGGATTGGCCCTAGGTAGGGTGCTCTTTCAGAGGGTCAGGGCAGATTTGATGGGCCGAATGGTCTCCTTCTGCACTCTAGCGATTCTACGATTCTATGAAACCTCCTTCATCCAGTTAAAGGTAGCAGTTCCCTATCTGCATGAGTGATTGAAGCAGGGACTGTGCTAACATTTAAGAATATGATAAGTAGGTGGTTGAAGGAAAATGGAGTAAAGAGACATGGGAACAAAGCAACAATGTAGAATTAGGACACTTGCTTGGGATAATCACCAACATGGACTGGTTGGGCCAAAAGGCCTGTCTCTATGTTGTGACGTCAATGAATTTGTTGAAGCTTTAAAAATTAAAAAATGGCATGCAGAAAAGCTGGATTTTTTATTAGTTCAGAATCAGCCTGTGGACTGGAAGGTTGCCAACCTGTTGACAATACTGTGGTGCCACTTACTGAGGAACCCATCATTTGTATTAGCAGAATGGTGCCTTTCTGTCTTCCTGATCAAAAATGGCAAACCTTAAAAAGTGATATGAACTGTGGGTCAGAATTTGCCACAGTGGCAATATTGCTGCTAAAAGTAGACCAATGGGCTCGCCAATTGCCAATAGCTGGTTTAGCTCAGTGGGCTGGACAGCTGGTTTGTGATGCAGAACAAGGCCAGCAGCGCGGGTTCAATTCCCGTACCAGCTGAGAATTCTGGATTCTCCCTGTGTGTACCCAAACAGGCGCCAGAATGTGGCGACTAGGGGCTTTTCACAGTAACTTCATTGCAGTGTTAATGTAAGCCTACGTGTGACAATAAAAATTATTTATTTTATTATTTAATTTTTATTATTTTATCCTCCGGTGGGAAAATAAGTAAAATACACAAGATGGAGTGCAGTATTGGATTAGGAGGAGCACAGCTGAAATCTGATACACATCTGACATATCATGGCCCAAAACATGCTGGAACAACTGGGATGCCTTAAGGAGCATGGGTTCCAATCTGATAACAAGCAGATGGGTCACAGTATTGTATGAACAGGATGCACGTTTGAGTTCAGTTTGATTGATAGGTTTGTGCTGAAACTGTAGAAATGTATAAATCATTGATAAAGAAGGTACCCATATGCAGAGGGTCACCTTCCAAGCGGCAATGATCTCTGGTAATATTTCATTGCCAGTTGCAATCCATGCCTAATGCACAAGCTCAATAAATGTTAATGTAAAAACATCAATCAGGGGAACATCAAAACTGGATGTCAAAAGGCTTACTTTATTATTTGGTTGCCATTTATGATTTCAATGAAGTTCCTAAAACAAGTTGGTAAAAATATTGCGATTAAGCAACCTGCTGTGCGACTATTAATTCAGGCTGCACTGATTTGAAGCTCTTTACTGCCATTTTGTGTCAAAGTGGCTGTAGTGATCATGATAGAGTTAATTCAGCAGACGCTCCCTTGATTTGAATTGGTGGGTTAGATGGAATGGTCGATCTCCATGACAAATCACTTTCAGTATTTTCTAGCGAACTGCTTTACAGTCTCAAACAACATCAGCATCACCCATGTCAGAATTGCCCGGAATGTCTACCTCATAAGAATGAGTTCACTGTGGACAGTCCACTGTTATAATATTTATTTTCATCAAATTCATGTTGGTTCTGTCTCTAACACATCAGAGAAACTTTATAGATTTAATTTAGTTGGTAAATCGGGAATTGCTGATATTTCAAGTATCCCATTAAACATTTTTCCTTTATGCTGAAGAAACTAGAAACCACTCCATTGACATCAGCATAATTTCAAAAAAACTAATTTTGAATAAATACATGAATCAATAATATACAGTATACAGTTCTCTTCGATTTTCCACACTTCACGATACGGGCAAACACTAAAGAAGCCACTTTGCTAATGCCTGAAACAGGGGTTCACTCAGAATAAAATCTTACTAAACTGTGCAAAGTGGCTCAGACTGCCTCTTGCTGCCTGCCAGGAGAAGTTGAAAGCAGGAATCTTTTGTTTTCCCTTTATTCTGTGAAGCTGAGGTGTTAAGCTAGTATCCTTTGAGGTGGGCTATGGAGCTCTCAAACATGTAGTTTTAGCAAAATTTCACACTCTGCAAATGGGTTGAATTAGCACTTAGCCCCTTTCGTTGGCCCAGACAGTGCCGGACCTCCAATGCATTTGTGATTCACAACTTTTTCTTTACCAGTTAACACTCCAAATCATTGTGAAAATCAGCCTTGTTCCAGTTTACTGCCTTATTGAGAAAATCATACTGGTGCTCTTTTATCTTGATTAATAATAACTACAAGACGTGAGTATGTTCCGTGTACTGTATTGGACAAATGACCACACAACCAGTATATTAGTTCAATTACTGTTTATTATTAAACATAGGCTTGGTTCTATGCATAATAATCTACACGCGGTTACACATGAAACTACAACTAACAGCTTAAATGACCTTTACTTAACTTTCAAGTGACCGGATCTGTTCAGGTTATATAAGGCCTTTATCTGAATCCCCGCGTGTGGTGGCTGGAAGTTGTCAGGTACGTCTAAGCTGCGGCTCATCCTTCAGAGAGCGATCGCGGGTCCTTGAACTTGGCTGGTCGAAGTGCTGCAGTTGGTGGCAGTGGCGGACTGGGTCTAAAAATATTGGTTGCCAGGAGACAAAGGGGGCCCACCCACAACTACAATGCTATCATTTAATTTTCATAACGAATAAATAAAATTTTCAACAAATACATATGGAAAAAAGGGTACAATTAAAATGTTTGTGGAAAAAATGTCTATTTCTTAGTAATACAGTGTACATGTACTGTACATATTACTGACAGTAGATACCAAATGTAAATACAGAATGTTATAATTGAATTTTTTATTTTTTTATTTTATTTTAAATAATTGGTTGATATTTTTAAATAGTTTACTGCACAATTTACACATTAACAGATAGTTCAAAAGCACAATAGAGCATTGCATGCAGTCCACTATATTAAGAGCAATCGTTTGTGTTCGCTAGATGATTGTGCGAATCTGCCAATAATTGCTTCTGCATCCAATTCATCTAACAATTCCTTTTCAATGGATAGCAACATGTATGATTCCAAATTCTCCTCAGACAGCGAATTTCTTAACCTTGTCTTTATGATCTTTAGCTTTGAAAATGTCCTCTCACATTGGACTTGAGTAACTGATAGTGTGCAGATGACTTTATAAAGTTCATAAAGGTTATCATATGCCTTGTCATGAAGTTTGTTGGATGCCAGAATTTTTAATACACACGATAGGCAAGTGCTGCAAATTTTACAATTGTTGCAACTGGAATCCATATTCTCACCATCATTAAGCAATAGCTTTAATACATCAAAGTTTGAAGCAAAAGAAAACAATTCCAATATTACTTGATCTTTGCTGATTTGTGGAAACAGCTTAATAATACCTTCCAATGCTTCATCTTCAAGGCCCTTCTCTGCAATAGTTTTAAACTTTGCTGGGTCCAAGCAGGACAAATCTTTATACAACTGTTTGTGCTGTACAAAGCGTGATTCTAGTGACTGGACAATGCGATCCATTATTAGGTTAAACACATTTACTCGAAAATCCGCTAGAGAATTCGAGGAATTTCTTTCATCATCAATAAGCTCATCTGCCATTCTTTTCTTCTTCCTCTGCCTCTTAACTGGCAATGCTGATTCCAACGCATCTATTTCCAATGTTTGATTTTCATCCATATTCATCTGTGAAATCCTGTCATTACATTTATTTTCAAATTCCAAAGCCTTGCTGTGAACGTTATCAAATGTTCTTGTCTGTTCCTTCAACTTTGTTGTAGCTGAATCTACCAAACTCCATGCAGTAAACATATCTAAACCACTTGTCTGTAGATAACTTGATAATGGGGTTGTAGTTTCAAATATATACAAGTAAGTAAATGCTATCAATATGGTTTCAAACTTTAGAAGACTTTGAAGTAAAACATTTGCTTCATGTTTTGTTTTTGCATCAAACTTTTCTGAACCTTGTATCATTGATAAGCATGTCAATAGATTTACAAAAGTACTGGCAGAGGCATCATCAAAACGTCCAAATATAGTTGTTGCTGCATTGGATTTTCCTGACCATTTGGTCTCACCAATTAGCTTTAATCATTTCATTTTTTCTTGTCCTAGATGTTTTCCAACAACTTCTATCCATACAGCCATTCTCTTGTATGATGCTTTCACAAAAGTTGCTATATTCTGGAGCAAATTGAAAAAAGAAACTGCAGGCACAGAACACAGAAATTCAAGACATGGGCATAGCACCATATATGAACATGTTGATCAGCCACATCAGCAATTTTACTTTGTAAACCATTATACTGGCCATGGTAGCTTGCAGCGCCATCTGTGCTATCAGATAAACATTTTTGGGGGTCAATTTTAAGATGCTGTAATGTTTCAATCAATAGATCAAAAAGTCCCTGTCCTGTACCATCGTTACTTGGCACAACTGAAAGTAGTCGCTCACAGATAATACCTTTAAGCACATACCGAATAATAATGCTAAACTGATCGATGGATGAATTATCTTGTGTTGGATCAACCTGAATAGAATGATATTTTGCTTGAGAAACTTCATGACTAATTATTTCTTGTATCATATTCTTCATAATTTTGATTAACATGTTTATAGTTTTACTCAGGTATGTAACAAGTCCACCACGGTCTTTAATTTGAGCCTTTCCTTGTTGCTCTAATCGTTTGATTCTTTGTTTAGACTTGTTTTGCACTGCAGAAACGTGAGCTGCCATAATGGGGTCATATTTTGCCATGAACTGCACTGTAGCTAAAAAATTGCCACGATTCAGAACCTCATTATCTAGAGTGTAGGCCGATTCTTTTCTGTGACCTCGAAAAGGAAGTGCTTGCTTGCCTAACATCTTTATGATGTCTATAATCCTCATGGAACATAGAACATAGAACATAGAACAGTACAGCACAGAACAGGCCCTTCGGCCCTCGATGTTGTGCCGAGCAATGATCACCCGACTCAAACCCACGTATCCACCCTATACCTGTAACCCAACAACCCCCCCTTAACCTTACCTTTTAGGACACTACGGGCAATTTAGCATGGTCAATCCACCTAACCCGCACATCTTTGGACTGTGGGAGGAAACCGGAGCACCCGGAGGAAACCCACGCACACACGGGGAGGACGTGCAGACTCCGCACAGACAGTGACCCAGGCAGGAATCGAACCTGGGACCCTGGAGCTGTGAAGCATTTAGACTAACCACCATGACAATACGTCTCTGCTTCAATACTTCTTCTTTCCTTTTAATTAGTGATGCTGCAAAAAAATTTATCTAAGGTGCCATCATTAACTACACTACTTGAAGCTATGTGTTCAGATGTAGCAACTACAGGCAGTACAGATACCGGAACAAGGAAGCCAGAAGAAATATTGGACCTGGGTTGATTAGTAATGGATGCACTTGTATTTGTCTCTACATTCAAAGTAGCTCTTCTCTGTTCTTGTAACTCGCATGTCATTGTATCATCACCATGAGCATTGTTTCTTGCTTTTTGATTATTTGTTGCAGAACTGGATATTGATATGGATTGTGCTTGTGGTATTATAAACTCTGTAATAGGCCTGCATCGCTTGGCTGATTCCTTCCTTTCTGCTTCTTTTTGTTCTTTGTGTTTTAGTGACCCAGATTTATGCTTTTTCTTTTCCATGCTGGTAGGGGTAATATTCCTGAAATAAAAACTTAATTAAAAATAGCCCACATTGGAAAAAATAAATATTGATGATTGCAAGAATAACTTGAAGGAACGCCAGGTAAACCCCTACTTGATAAAAAATATAAAATAACTTACTTACACTTCAATAGGCTATGTTCATTAGTCAATACTACTGTGGCCTATGCAGCTTCAGAAGAGGAGACAATCCACTGTCCAGTGTTCAGACCAGCAAGCAACTGAGACAACTGTTGAAACTTAGAAGTTTGGTCCGACTATAGTAAGACATTAAGAATGGTCCCACGACCAAAGTTAACATGTCCAGTTTGATACCAGTGTAGTGTTATAAGTCATAACCCTTTGAGTTAACCGATCATGGCTTATCACTTCAATATCTTTGAACCCATGATTCACGGTCAAAGGTACAGCTTCTCCTTTTCGGTGACCTCACAACCCTATGTACTGCTTGATATCCTTTCAAGTTGCCGACCATCTCAAATCACGAACTGTAACTTTATCTTTAAATTCACACACTCTTGCTGAAAACGTGGATTTCCAACTATGTTCAACCTGGGTGAACCAGCCTCCCCCCCCCCCCCCCACCCCCCCACCCCCCCCCCCCCCCACCCCCCTTCACATCCGTTTAACACTGATTCGTTCCTTCATACATAGAACATAGAACATAGAACAGTACAGCACAGAACAGGCCCTTCGGCCCTCAATGTTGTGCCGAGCCATGATCACCCTACTCAAACCCACGTATCCACCCTATACCCGTTGTGGTGATCACAAGTTAACCAGATGCAACACAACTGAGCGACCACTAGAGGGAGCACGGGAGAGCCATATAAATAGATCAGGACAGGAAGTGAGGACACTCTTCACAGCAGGCGGGCTGGTAAGCAGGACACACAGCAAGCAAAGCTGGTAGTTAGCACTGGAAGGTAGTTCTAGGTCGAGCTCTGGAAACTGAACGAACTCACAATAAAGCATCTTCTCCACACTTGAGACTACGAGCTTTATTAAGACACGAGGAACAACACATGGTACCAGCAGTGATTTCAGGACGCTTACTACAGGACAACTCAGCTGCAGATACAGAAAGCACAAAATGGCATGGAAATCTCCTACTGGACATTTGACTGGGGAAGACATCGCTAATTCGAGGATGTGGCATGGATACCCACCTCAGCTGGACACGACTGGTAATGTAAGAAATGTCTGGAAAAGGTTTAAACAAATGTTCGATTTTTATCTCATAGCTAATGATGTTGCAGAAGCCTCAGACAAAATTAAAATAGCAATTCTCATCGAAGGGCCTGTCAATAGGAAAGTGTATAATGGATTTAAACACTCAAAAGGTGAAGACAGGAACAGCTTACAAACGTTACTAAACAAATTTGAAGAGTACTGTGAGAAATTTGAACAGCAAGGCATGCTCACAGTCCAACCTGCACAGAGACTGAGTGATGCAAGACTTAAAAAATCACAAAAAGATCAGGAAATCGCGAATGCACAGTACAGATCAAAAAGAAGAAATAACATGAATTTTTCACAAAGCCAAAACGCTGAAATCCAGTCCAGATCGGAAAGAAAAGGTAACTTACAACTTTTAGAAAGAAAAAAACGCTGAAATCCGCGATAAAATGGCGCCGGAGCACATTTTGCAGTCTCTGGTAAGCAAAGAACTACAAATCGCGTCTGCGCATGCGCCGGAACCGGAAGTCGCGCATGCGCCGGAACCGGAAGTCGCGCATGCGCAGTTTACAAAAGATCGTGGCGCCAATCGTTATGCGCATGCGCAAGCCGCGCATGCGCAATGGACACCGAACCGCACAAGGAAAGAAAGTCGATTTGCGCATGTGCAAGTCGTTCCTACGCGTGACGTCATGACGTCTGAGAATCATGACCACGCCCACTTAAAAGGGAAATGCCCGAAAATTGAAAACAAGACACTTAAAGTGGTAAAACCAAATTTTCTTGCCTCAGAACACAGAAAAACGCCTGAACTTAAACCAACAGTAAAAAACAACTTGCACAAAACCTTGGAAAAAGCTGCCTTCACCACACACAGTGAAGCGAACAAAAAGAATTCCGAAACAACAAAAGATGATTTGTTTTTCGACGATTACCTCTCAGACTTGACTGGGTCAGTCAGATATGCTTATCACAGCATCAGCGACACGGTCGCAAAGTACAACACGAACCAACTCGTGGTAGATGAAGCTCAACACGACGCTACTCATGGTGGATGAATCCAACACCATGGTGCCATGGCAGCTCGTCGATACATTGGATGACAGCAATACCCAAGACGAAGACGACGCCACACAGAGAGCACAGGAAGACTCCACGGAGCGAGCGATGACAGGCTCCACAGTGCGAGTGATGAAAGACGCCAACAGGGATGCAAGCAAACACTCCCGGGCGGACACCAAGCATGAACAAGACCATGAAGGTAAACCCGCTGTACCTGAGCAACCGCAAGCAGACTATGAAAGTCTACCAAGCTCACAGGAACAAGAAGAAAAAGCAGACTATGAAAGTCCAACACGCTCACAGGAACAAGAAGAAAGAGCAGACTATGAAAGTCCAACACGCTCACAGGAACAAGAAGAAAGAGCGGACTATGAAAGTCCAACACGCTCACAGGAACAAGAAGAAGACAATGCACCTCTGCCCACTGCATGCGAAGACAGTGACAAGGTGCTCGCACTCGACGTACAGGATCACAGTGAGACTGACAGTTCTCAGCTTGTCTGTACCGAAGCACAGAGCGAAAACAGTGACAAGGTGCTCGCACTCGACGTACAGGATCACAGTGAGACTGACAGTTCTCAGCTTGTCTGTACAGAAGCACAGAGTCGGGCCACCCAACAGTCCAGAGAGACGATGCCGAAAGAAAACATGCAGATTTTGACTCCAGAAGAGGAGCACCTGGAGCCCAGAGAGACAACGCCAAAAGAAAACATGCAGATTTTGACTCCAGAAGAGGAGCACCTGGAGTCCACAGAGACAATGCCGAAAGAAACCATGCAGATTCTGACTCCAGAAGAGGAGCACCTGGAGTCCAGAGACATCAAACAAAAAGAAACCATGCAGATTTTGACTCCAGAAGAGGAGCACCTGGAGTCCAGTGAGATAACATCAACAGAAATCATGAAGATTTTAACTCCAGAAGCGGAGCACCAAGAGTCTAGAGAAACCACGTCAACTGAAATCATGCAGATTTGGACTCCAGAAGAGGAGCGCCGAGAGTCCACAGACACCGCGTCAAATGTAATCAAGAAGACTTTGACTCCGGAAGACGAGCACCAAGAAAGCAAAGATGCGGAATCCAATTCTCCACAACTGATTGATGTCACCTGCACCGATGCAACATCAGATCATTCGCACCACTCGCGAGAAGACGAGCACCAAGAAAGCAAAGATGCGGAATCCAATTCTCCACAACTGATTGATGTCACCTGCACCGATGCAACATCAGATCATTCGCACCACTCGCGAGACGGAATGCTCAATGACTCAAATTATCCACTCGGGACACTCATAGAGTATAACAAGAAAAACAAAAGTCAAAAGAAACACAGCAAGAAGAAAAGCAACATGAAGCGCGACAAGACAAACAACAATAGCAAGAAGCACAGCAGAAACGAGAACGACAACAGCAAGAATAAAAGCAACATGAAGCGCAACAAGACAAACAACAATGTCAGGCACAAAGATAGCGACAACGACAGAGGCAGAAACAACAAGAATGGCAACAAACACAACAAAGTCAGGAGCAAAGATAGCGACAACAACAAAGACGGAAACGACAAAAACAGCGACAAGTACGGCAACGGAAACAACAAAAACAGGAACGACAGAAACAACAGCAATGAAACAACGACTTGTACACAATGGCACTACTTGGCACATGATGGACGATGCCACAGCACACTGCAAAACGATAACAAGACTACAAACATGTCATGGGATGACAACGAATCGCACAAACTCACGTCTGCTCCAGAACAAGCAAGCACACCAGCATCCAAGGCGGATGAGACAATAAATCAACACCACAAGCACAAAAAAAAGTCCATGCCAGTCAACATCAGTGATGTGACCATGCAAACACCTCGGGATGACGCATTGGGTACTTAAGATAACAAGGAACACCAACAACATTCACAGCGGACTTGCAATATCAATATCACCACGTCATCAACAACAAAAAGAAAAAAAAAAAAAGCTCTGAACAAATTCATCAAGTTTGGACTCATAAATGTGTTTATTAAGTTTGGACATATAAATACATTGGCTTTGTTAACTAAGGCAATAGCATCATCACTTGTATAGATACGCATATCATAAGTTACTGTTTTGTATAATTTCCCTTAATGATGTACAGAAACTATGTAATGAGAAAGAGGGGGATGTGGTGATCATAGATTGACCAGATACAAAAACAACAGAGCAAACACGAGCGGGAGAGCTAGAAATACACTGGGACAGGATGTACAATTTTCTTTAACGATGTTCAGAAAATATGTTAAGAGAAAAAGGGGGATGTGGTGATCACAAGTTAACCAGATGCAACACAACCGAGCGACCACTAGAGGGAGCACGGGAGAGCCATATAAATAGATCAGGACAGGAAGTGAGGACACTCTTCACAGCAGGCGGGCCGGTAAGCAGGACACACAGCAAGCAAAGCTGGTAGTTAGCACTGGAAGGTAGTTCTAGGTCGAGCTCTGGAAACTGAACGAACTCACAATAAAGCATCTTCTCCACACTTGAGACTACGAGCTTTATTAAGACACGAGGAACAACACACCCGTAACCCAACAACCCCCCCTTAACCTTACTTTTTTATTAGGACACTACGGGCAATTTAGCATGGCCAATCCACCTAACCCGCACATCTTTGGACTGTGGGAGGAAACTGGAGCACCCGGAGGAAACCCACGCACACAGGGGGAGGACGTGCAGACTCCACACAGACAGTGACCCAGCCGGGAATCGAACCTGGGACCCTGGAGCTGTGAAGCATTTATGCTAACCACCATGCTACCCTGCTGCCCCACTGAGTGATTATTTGTTTCTTTCTTTCTTGCATTTTTATTTGGTATTGCTCTTTTTAAAAACAATTATATTTTATATAATAATACAAATCTCAGGAAAGAAGTTGGAGATTTATTTATCTAATTAATTATAATTTTTAAGGGCCCTTCAGAGATTCACGGGCCCCTTCTTGGCTCGCCAGGCCCCGGACCGATGTACCGGCTGAACCAAGACTACTGCTTGATATCCTTTGAAGTTGCCGACCATCTCAAATCACGAATTGTAACATTGGGCGCGATTCTCCGCAAATGCGGAGAGCCGTAAAGGCTGTCGTGAAACTGGCCGTGTTTCACAGCAGCCTCCGCACCCCCTCCCGGGACCCAATTCTCCTCCCCGGTCGGGGCTAGCAGCACGGCCCCGTGAACCACGGCATCGCAGGCTTAGCGACCATCGCTAAGCCCGCGTGCCAAGGGTCACGGCAGCTGACGTGCACGATGACGTCAGCCGCGCATGCGCTGATTGGACGGCTCCAACCCGCGCATGCACGGATGACATCATCACGCATATGCATCAAACCCGCGCATGCGCGGGCCGTCATGCCCCTCAGCCGCCCCGCGGACTGATCCAGCTGGGCGGCGGAGGAACAAAGAGTGTGCGGGTTTCAGACCCGCTGCCCGCGATCAGTGCCCACCGATCGCGGGCCCATGCCACCCTTGGCATGGCCGTGGTGTGGCCATGCCAATCGATGCCATGGTTGTCGGGAACGGAACTTTGCGGCCGTTTTCATGAACGGTGAGAGCAGGTGTGTTTGCGTTCGTGAAAACGGCCGTAAAAGCCTGGGAACTTGGCCCATCGGATAGGGGAGAATTGCTGTTCGCCGTAAAAAAAGGGCGAGCAGCGATTCGTGTTGTGGGGTGGCCGTGGGGGGGGGGGGGGGGGGGGGGTGGGGAGAATTACGGGAGGTCGTGTTGTGGGGCGGTCGTGGGGGGGCGGAGAATCGCCCTTTATCTTTAAATTCACACACTCTTACTGAAAACATGGAATTTCCTTAATTATCCCCAACCCGGGCCCCCCTATTCCACATCTTTTCACTACCTCCCCTGCTTCGTTCCTTTTCATGCACTGCTTATTTGTGTCCTGCTCTCTTTTTTTTCTTATTCCTTTTTATTACTAAACCAGTTGTCTGTGTTTGTTTCTTTATTGCATTTTTATTTGATATAGGGGGCCCACTCCATCGGGCAAGCTGACACCCTGGCCAGTCCGCCACTGTTCACAGTCACTCACCCAATATCCACCATTGGCAAACCCCAGGAATCTAAAACAAATAAACTTCTAACAATTTAATACAGTTCTCACTCATATACACTTCATTGTAAAAAAAAATCCTGCATTTATGAAACACATTCTTTTCATAGAATTTACAGTGCAGAAGGAGGCCATTACACCCATCGAGTCTGCACTGGCTCTTGGAAAGAGCATCCAACCCAAGCCCACACATCCACCCTATCTCCATTACCCAGTAACCCCACCCAACACTAAGGGCAATTTTGGACACTAAGGACAATTGAGCATGGTCAATCCACCTAAACCGCACATCTTTGGACTGTGAGAGGAAACCATTCATTAGGGTTCCCTTTCCAAGGGCCGGTGCAGACTCGATGGGCTGAATAGCCTCCTTCTGCACTGTAAATTCTATGACTGGGCCGACTGCAGCTCACACCCATCCCATAGCACTGAAAATCCCGCCATTGTGGGCACATTCTTCCAAGGTGGGTGAGCAGAACCAGGAATCTTCTCAATTCCCCCGAGGGAGGATGAAAATCCAGAACGTTGTGTTTGCATTCAGAACATGTCAGAAACTGGGTTTTCTAAATGACTCCTGCAATGCAACAAAGTTGCCTTGTAAACATTTGGCTCAGACGTGTGGTTACAGCCATTCATCTCCAACATTCCTGTGCAGCTAAAATAACTGTGAATCCTCTTGTGTCTGGGTGTTGTAGCAATTGATCTTGTTGTTTCGGAAACCCTCGTGTGGAGTTCAACCTTCTGCTAGCATGTTTCTTATTTATAGCATCACCGTGTATTTGGAGCTGACACCTCGGTGGATTACAAAAATCTGTACCACAAAAAAATATTGCTTCAGGCAAAAACATTTCAGTAACCGCTTCAAGAGAATGTTTCAGAAATCCCTCTGTTGGCACTTCCCTAACTTTACAAAAACACCCAGCCTCAGGAAAACGATAAGGTGCATTTGAAAGAAGGTACAACTGGGTAATAATTTCAGAGCTGACAAGCAGAAAAGCAAAATGTTTAAAATTTTGACTACGGGCAAAAACATTCTGGAAGTAGACAGCTGTCTTACACCTATCTTTGCTCTCTTCCAGTACCAATGATGAACCTGCATTTCCAACTGTTTGTGAATTGCTGAGTACATTTCTCTAAAACTCTAGCTGTTATGCTGGGAACACGGGAACAGGAATAGGCCATTCATCCCCTTGAGAATGTTCCCCCATTCAGTTAGATGATGGCTGATCTATATCTTAGCTCCATCTATCTATCTTGGTTCTGTAACCCTTAGCAACAACCTATCAATCCTGTTTTGAAATTCCCCATTTACCTAGCCTCATCTGTTATCCGGGTGGAGAGTTCCAGATTTCCAATACCTTTTCTTCCAGTGATAACATCCAACAATTTATTTTCGATGTAGGATAGTTCACGTGTGGGACTATTTCTGTCTACACTGGCAATATTGTGACAACTCCATTACCAGAGGGTTACATCCTATTCCACCATTGTGACATTTTGATTTCCCTCACCAAACATTCTTCTTATTTACTGAATTCTGAGAAATGTTGCTTTAACATTGGGCGGAATTCTCCCATTTTGAGATTAAGGGTGGTGGTGGACGGCTCCGGCGGCACTTGTCCCCCTGACCAGGACAGTGGGATCCCATGCCACGTTCTGCGCTTGGAAGGTCATTAATTATGCACAAGTGAGATCCCGTCCAACTTTCCTGGCAAGCTGGCAACTGGTTTGTCCACTTCACCAGACCATGCAGGATATCAACAATACAGGGGGAAAAGGCTAGCAGCTTCAAGAAAAAATCTGATCCTTGATTCAATCACTCTCCCCTTGAGTTCATGGGCAGACCCATGCCCCACATGGATCTCAACCCATTGCATCTGGCGTCTTCATTCAGCCCCTTCCAGTAAACAATGTGGTATCTCTTTGACCCTCTTGTTTGTGAGTTGTTCATGCAGCCTTGTCTGGGTCCAGCTTCCCTCCCCTCGGCCTTCCCTCTGCCATCCATTGTTCATCTTCTTCATCTACCTCCTTGCCACTCTGTATGCCAGCACCAACTCTTGCCCTTCCCCTGCCCTCTTGCACATCCCTCCTCCCACATTGCTCCCCCTTGTTTTCATGAGGCCACAGCCCCCAGCCTCATCTCACACCCTTGGGTTGAATTTCAGACCTTTGTTGCGGTGACAGCACATGTCCCACAGCACAGTCTTGTCCAGATAAACAATGCTGTGTGGCACCAGGGGTAAGGAGACCCCTGTACACCCAAGTTCCAGGCACAGTACTGATTTGACTTTGTTACATAGGAGGGTCCAGCAACACACTGCTGTCCATGAAAACCAGCTCGACACGGAGATGGAGGCAGGAGCCAGCCTGCCCTGTCAGAGTGGTGAACATGCACAAGGAGCAGCACAGCACTTTGGCAGAAAGTTGCTGCACTCACTTTGTAGTCTTTAGTGGCCTGTGGGCCACCTTGTGCACGCCACTCATCAGCAATCGGGTTTGATGCTGATATAAATTCCTTCTGGCGTGATGTAAGATTGAAAGGCCTGATGGGATGCCAGTGGGCAGCTGTTTTGATGAGCATTCTTGAGATACAAGTCAATGCAAAATGGCAGTTCTGCCACTTGCCAGCAGGAAGAGCAACCGGAGAATTGCAATGGGATTTTATACTGGCGAATTTCCCACCAGATTCACTGTGCTCGCCCACCAGCAAAGCAGACAAGTTGGCAGAATTACACACATCATGTCAAGACAATTCAAACTTATTCACAAAGGTCCTGGCTGTTTTGTTCTTATGTTGCAAGGTGACCAATTTCATAATTGTAAACTAACTTTATTAAGAACAGAACATGGACACAGATTGCAGGCTGGCAATCTGGTTTCAATTTACATTTACATGTGCAATCTCACCTCTGATCCTGAGGCCATGTGACCCCTATGAAGTACTGAGTGCGGTATTCTCACCCCGCCCCCTCGCCGGGTGGGAGAATCGTCGGGGCCGCACCGACCCCCGCACGCGATTCTCCCACCCGCCCGAAACCAGCGCCGTGTGAATCACGCTGGGCTGCTTGGTGAATCGCCGCAAACGGCGAGCGGTGATTCTCCGGCCCGGATGGGCCGACTGGCCGCTCCGACACAACAGGATCCCGCCGGCACCATCGACCCCTGGTTGCTGCCGGCGGAAACTCTGTGGGAACGCTCGGGGGGGGCGGCCTATAGGGCCGATCGGGGCCCACCGATCAGCAGGCTGGCCTCTCCTCCGCTGAGCCGACATTCTGCCATGGCCGGCCCCTGAACACACGCCATATTGCGTCGGGGCCAGCGAGCGAAAGAAGTTCCCCGCACATGTGCAGGATGGCGCGGCCCAACTGCGCATGCGCAGGATTGAGCTGCCCCAACTGCGCATGCGCGGGTTGGCACGGCGCCCATTTGGCGCCGCATAAGGACGCTGGAGTGGCGTGAACCACTCCAGTGCCATGTTGGCTCTCTGTGGGGGCCAGAATAGGTCGTGCCCGGGCCCTGTTCACGCCATCATGAAACGCGGCGCGGAGAATCGCCCCCTAAGTGTACCATAATATATCAAATACTGGAGCGCACTACCACAATCACTCTAATATCATGACACTAGAACTGTCTGAATAGAGAGTTGGAGGTGTTTGGTCCCATTTACCCTCATTTGCTGTGCCTAAAACAGAGGCAATGAGGGCCAATTTTGAGATGCGATGCCTGTGCCTGAGCAGTTGCTGCCATGTAGGTACAGGGGAAGGCCCTTTGCAGTGGTCACCTAAAATTATCACTGGGCCTTACGCTGAAGCAAATCAGGGCCTATTATCTGTTTTAGGCCCTATCCCAGAAAGTGGTCAAAAGCTGACTGGAACATTCTTTGATTCATTTTTTCAGGAAAATGACATGTACTGGAAGCTGAAGAAAAGGTGAATAATTTTCTCTGAAAGTTTCCTGGACTCCTCCTGGTTCCACAGATGGCATAAGCATACTAAGCAGTGAAGCAGCATGTGATAGATAGAGCTAAGCGACCCTACAACAAACAGATCAGATCAAAGCTCCGCAGCCCAGTCATGAATGGTGGTCAACAATTAAACATCTAACAGGAGGAGAAGGCTCCAGAAATATTTCAATGATGGGGGAGCCTAGTACATCAAGTGCACAAAAGACTAGGCTGAAGCATCTGCAATTATCTTCAGACAGAAATGCAGAGTGGATGATCCATCTCAGCCTCCTCTTCATATCCCCAGCATCACTGATGCCAGTCTTCAGCCAATTCAATTCACTCTACATGATATTAAGAAATGGCTGAAGGTACTGCACACTACACAGGTTATGAATCCTGACATCCTGGCAATAGTACAAAAGACTTGAGCTCCTGAACCAGTTGCACCCATTGCCAAGCTGTTCCAGTACAACTACAACATTGGCATCCATCTGGTAATGTGGAAAATTACCCAGGTGTGTCCTTTCCAACTTAAACACTCACTCCCTCCACCATCGACACTTAGTTGCAGCAGAATGTGTGATGTTGAAAATGCATTGCAGCAATTTAGCAAAGATCCTTTGACAGCACCTTCCTAATTTGCGACTATGCCGCCGAGAAGGACAAGGACAGCAGTTGCACATGTTCCTCTCCCAGCCACACGTCATCTTGATTTGTAACGATATTGCCAGGTCTTCACTATTGCTGGGTCAAATTCCCGGAACTCCCTTCTGAAGCTTGACCAAGTCCCAGATTTGCATCATCAGGGCAGGATTTAAAGTCAGGACTCTTGCTTGTTTCTCACTGTATTCTGCAAATTTGCAGAGCATCCTCTGATATTAATTGGAATCATAAATCTTCTTGGAAACATTGAAATCTTTAATAATTTGTGTTTGTCACAAAATTGATGATTTTCTCTTTCTTGTAATATTCTCTTTGTCGTCATAACTAATAGATTGTCAATCACATCAAAGCTTTCAGCAAAGGAGGTGAGGATCGAAGAGGAGAAAATGGACAGAAATAAAATTGGAAACTGAACGAAGGTATGACGGGGCATATATCCTTAAGGACTACATGAACATTTGACTTCTGCTCGAATTCTAGCGTCCTGTCACATGACGCCATCGTGAATGTTGATGGCACTGAAGAGAAACCCTTGCGCAATTAAAAACTGTTTTTCAAAACGATGAATATAAATTGTACAATACAGAGTTTTCTACTGGAATAATAAAGCATTTTCCATTTTTTCTTGACACTTGTGAAATGTAGAAATACTTAGCCCGCCACCACATCCTCAAGGGCAATTAGGGATGGGTAGTAAATGCTGGCCTAGCCGGCGATGTCCACATCCCATGAACAAAAACGGCAATCAATCAGCCTCAGTCCACAAGAGGTGAAAAGTACATAGCAAGTGTGGAGCTGCATTAGAAAGGTCAGTTGTGTCTTTCCATGCTGCACAGCCTACCATCCGGAACAAAATTGAAAGTGACCTATACAGCAAATCACTGATGTCAGCTTAAATCTGCCTTCCTGTCGCTCCAAATACATTATCCAGCATTATTTACAGCCTTGCTTTAAAAACTAGATGAAGCTGAAAGCCGCAATGAAATCTATCACAAAGGTCCACAACAGCTGACTGAGCTGTTCTCATCTAATAGACTGCAAAATCAACTATCATAGCATTTAATCTCCTTTTGCAGAATAAATGCTACGAATGCAATAAAATTCCTCTCATTATGGTTATTCATCCATTTGTGCATTTTAAAGATAAAGGCACTCCATAGCCGGGTGATACTAGGCGAATGTTGGGATTTGATTCTCCATCGTGTCATCATCTAAATTCATCAGGGGGAATGGCAAGTATAGGTACTCTTCACAAAGTAAGAGAGTGTAAATCATTCTGTGCAGCAGTAATGTTTTAAGTGAAGTATGTGCTGTTCCCATGACAACAAAAGTGAGGGACCCAAAAATCTACGTAATTCTCAATTGAACAAAATAATGTGACAAGGATAGTGATACAATATCACACCATCAGACCACAGATAGCTTTTATTTTCAGAATTAATTGGCCCAATTTCTCTGGCTGATCTAATTTTCTCCTCAGATTGAATCTATTGGGCGGGATTTACCATTCCCCGACGGTGATTTTGTAATCGGTGATTGGCGGTGAATCCCTGCTGATGCCGAAATCGGGAACGGCGCCTGTTTGACGCAGGTTTTGTATCCGATGCCCCCTCCGAAATGGCATCACCATGCTGTGCAGCGCACACCATTGGGATGGTGTAGGTGTGTCACCTGAAGGCCCTCCCCGATTCTCCGCCCCCGATGGACCGATGACCTCGCGGTTGACATGTTGTCTCAGCAGTTGGCAACCCGGCGTAGCGGCTGTGGACTGGGTCCAACGCCGCCACAGTTAGGTGGGAGTCGTGTTGCTGGCTGGGGGGGGGGGGGGGGGGGGTGGCGCTTTCGCGATGGCTGGGGGGACTGTTGGGGGCTGGCCAGGGGGGCGTATCTGGTAGATTGGGACGGCACATGGCCAGAGCCATGCTTTACGGAGCGACTGCTGCAGATCGTCGCCGTCCGCTTGCGCTGCCACGGACCTAGCCATTCTCCAGCCATTTTTATAGTGGGAGCCGGGGAGCTTTTATGTGACGTGGCTGCTAGCCGCTCACCGGTCGCAGGATAGGTGAGGGGTCAGCGCCGATGTTTTTGGCGTAAAATGCTACAGTTCCTCCGCACTCAAAAACGGTGAATCCAGCCCATTATTTTGAAATGGGATTTGGATGGTGGACAGGAGAGGTTGGGTCAAATGAAAATGGGGGTGGGGGAGGGGGGTGGGGGGGTGGGGGTGGGGGGGGGGGGGGGTCGGGTTGTGACTGGCGTTCAAAGAAACCCTCATTGATCATTGCACTACTGCTTCATATGGTTCCAGTAAAGCAACTGGCACTTTGATAAATGAAGGTTTTGCAGGTTTAAACACAAACCGTAAAATGCAATCAACGAAGACTGTGGAGGTACTTCAAAGATGGGGTTAGCATTTGAAGATAGTGTGACTTCCCAGTTAACCTGTGCTTGAGAAAACATACAACGGAAGTAATGTCCAACAATGTAGTTTGGCAGGTTAATTGACCAGCCTTGAAACTTGACAAAAATGAACTTTCTTCACACACATCTGTATCATATATGTCTAACACTTTTCTATTCAGTGCTCTCAGGGTACGGTGGATACGATTTCAGGGAACGGATGTGGGCTATGGCAATTTGAATTGTCAATAAATAATTTATTTATTATTTGAATCAATTTGAATTATTTAAATTCCATAATTTGATTATTATTAAATAATAATATTTAATCCTAACATTGTTCAACCTTGAAATGAGGCATCTGAGCTATGACCACAACAAGGTATATGATATAGTGCCAAAAAGAGAAACCTTGAAGATTGCTTTAAACCGAACTGAGTATGGAACCAGGAAGAAACAAATTAAAACTAGTAAAAGATAAATTTAGAACTGACGTAAGAAAGCTCTTATTCGACGAGTGATTAACACATGGAATAGAATGCCATGAAAGGTAACATTGGAAATGGATGCACATACATTTATTGGTGACATCTCATTTAAATTGCCAAGCTGTACTTAACGGCCTGACAGCCACACTGTGCAAGATTGCCAAGTGGAGTTGGTTCGAAATTAAATATATTGCTGTGTACATTCCTAGGTTTCAGAAGAAAGCTTTTTTTACAGACTAACAAAGCAACACCGACAATCAGAACTAAATACATGCCGACATGCAGCATTCAATGTCAGCTATACCTGCATCTGTGGTAGGCGATGTGAAAGATATAGCCATTGATATCCCTGACTCTCGCCCAGGAATGCCAATTCGCGATGTGCAAAACTCAGGAAAAAGGAAGAAGAGATTCATTTTGCTGCATTTTCGCTCTTCTGGGGGTTGAAGGGGAGTTGGGGGCAGGGTGGAGGGGGAGGGTGGTGGTGGTGAGAGAGGAAACCTGCATCCAGGATTCACCTCCCGAAACACGAGTTCCAGTGCTCCTGGAGCTCGACAGACTCATCAGGGAACATGAACATTGGTAACATTTGATAATCGGTGGACAGACCTTTCCACCAATTTACCAATTGGGTGTACCCGCCATCTATCCAAGAATACAGTTGGGGCACCAGCTGTCTTCACCAGCACCACTGAACTGAAAATTAGTCCATTAATGCAAAGGTGTGCTGCAGCTGCAGGATATCTGAAATCTAAATAGAACATGGTTCTGATCTGCTGGGAATTTCTAACAACTTCTGGTCATGGTCAACATTTTCAACAAAGACAAAAAAAATAAACCCAGAATCAATCATTATTCATATATTTCCAACATGAAAAAGGCTAATGATTGGCAGCCAACTCAAGTGAAATGCTTCCTGAGCAACCATGTTCCCCTTTTGGAGGAAATGACATTCAAATAGTCATTTGGTAGTACAGAACTTGACTATTGCTGAAAAAAGTGACATGCTGTCAAAGCTTTTTGTCTTACACTCATCAGGAAAGATTTGTAAGAATATCAATTGTAAAGGGAGCAATGATTTCTACTGCATGGGAAGAGAGTGCTGATCGATTTTCAAATGGACTCCGATTGGTAGAGGTGCTGCCATGGGGAATGAACCAGGGAATGGCTGTTGCCCCAAGGTTTTGCTTTGAAATGCTCCTTCTGTTTTTTTTCTCTACTATACAAAGGCTTGGGCGACGGCCATTCTCCGGTTCATTCCCTGTGGCAATGCTTTGATCAGAGCCAATCTACCTGGTTTGAATTTAAACAAAAATTTTGTGGTTAATGTTCACAGGTGCACTATCCATGGCAACACCTTTACCAATCAGAGTCCACTTGCTAATCGATCAGCACTCTCTTCTCATGCAGTATAAATTGTTAAATTGTTGTTCCTGTTACAATTGGTATTTCTGCGAATCTGCCCTGTCTCTTTTTTCAGCAAATGGCAGTCAAGTAGACATTGAAAACCCTTGATTTAGTGCACCTTAACTTGCAGAAAACCTTCAGTAAGGATACGTCTGAAATGCTGTTGCACAGATTCGGGAGACGGTGGCACAGTGTTACTGTCACTGGATTAATAATCCAGAGACCCAGGGTAATGATCTGGGACCCAGGTTTGAATCCCACCATGGGAGATGGTGGTGGAATTTAAATTCAATAAAATATCTGGAATTGATAGTCTAATGATGACCAGGAAACCATTGTCGATTGTCTTAAAAATCCATCTGGTTCACTAATGTCTGATAAGGAAAGGAAATCTGCCATCCTTACCTGGTTTGGCCTTCATTTGACTCCAGACACAGCAAAGTGGTTAACTCTTAAATGCCCTTTGAAATGGCTTAGCCACTCAGTTGTACGAAAACACAAAAAGGAATGACCCTCCCTAACAGCACTTTGGGTGTACCTACATCAGTTCAAGAAGGCAACTCAACACTACCTTCTGAAGGGCAACTAGGGATGGGCAGTAAATGCTGGCCCAGCACTAGTCAGCACTTGTTCTAAATTCAGATTCTAGTTCTAGGGGAGATGGATGCCAAAAATCCTGCACTTAGATTCTCCGAGGGAGCCCTTACCAAACTATTCAATGGTGTGCAGCAGAAATTGGACCCACAGATGCCTTTCCAGCACCACTGTGTTAGCCCTAGTCAGTGCCTAGTCAGGGGAGAGGGCAGCTGTGCTAGAAGAAGATGAATGCGGCCAGGGTAAGTTTGATTCCTCCAGTCCCTACTGCACAGCCTCACACAACCTTGACACCTCCAAGGTGACTGGCCAGCCACCTTGTGGGTTGTCAACACCTATCAAGCGGCCCCCTTACTCACCTTCCCCAATCCTCATGGTCCCCCCTCCCCCCCCGCAGTAGCTACTTTGCTCCTTGCATTCCTGCTGTCATTCAAGTTCCACACCTCATTACCATCCTGCAAACACCCTCCCCATGTGTCTCTTTTCGGGATAAAATCAAGCATAACAAAATATGAGCGGGCAGAGGAAACTGGAAACGCTGCCTGTACACCAGCCTACAGACGCTGTTAAAACAAGGGGTGCCCCAACATGAAGGGCAAGGCCTGTGAGCGACCCCCCTGGGATTGTGATACTGAACCACACACACACACATTTTCAATTCTTCCCTGGTCACAGGAGAGGTGGCGGAGGACTGGAGGATAGCCAATGTGATATCATTATTCGAGAAGGGAGGATGGGATAAACCAGGAAACTACAGGCCTGTCAGTCTAACCTTAGTGCTGGAGAAACTATTGGAAGCAATTCAGAGAGACTGAATTAAATTGCATTTGGAGTGAAGTCCCTGGTGAGGCGGCTGGAGAGCTGCATGCCAGAAGTAGTCGCCAAAGACCAGGTGGGCTTTGTCAAGGGCAGGCAATTAACATTGAACATTAGGCACCTGTTGAACATGATATTGACCCCATCCGGGGAGAGGACACCTGAAGTGATAACTCCCTGGATGCAGGAAAGGCATTCAGCATTGTTGAATGCAAATACCTCATAGAGCTACTGGAACGGTTTAGGTTTGGACTGGGCTTCACTTTCTGGTGAAACTACTGTACAGCGCGCCCATGGTGAATGTATGGACAAACACCACCATCTCTAAATACTGAGACAGGGATGTCCGCTATCTCCGCTGTTGTTTTCTCTGGCAATCAAGCCTCTGGCGATTGCCCTCAGAAAGGCAAAGGGGTGGAGAGGTATCCAAAGGGGGGGACAGAGAGCATAGTGTTTCACTCTATGTGAATGACCTGCTCCTCTACATCTCGAACCCCCAGAACAGCATAGAAGGGAAAACTAAATTCCTCAAGGGCTTGGAAACCTCTCCTGTTACAAGCTTAACCTGAGCAATAGCATGATCTTCCATGTGAACCCACAGGGGAAAGGGAGAGAGCTGGGGGGCTACCGTTCAAGCAAGCGCAGACCAAATTCCGCTACCTGGGGATATAAATAACCTATGACTGGACACGGATCTACAAGTGGAACCTGATGAGTCTGTTAGAGGAAGTCAAAAGCGACCAACAGAGTGGGGCCACTCTCACTCTCCCTCGCAGGGAGAATATAGATGATCAAAATGAATGTACTGCCCAGGTTCCTCTTCCTGCTTAAATCCCTCCCTATCTCCATCCCCAAGGCCTTTTTCAGCACAGTTAACAAACTAATGAATACATTTGCGTGGTGGGGGGAGGAGGCAAGGCAAACTTGAGAATCCAAAAGAAGGTCCTGCAAAGAAAAAGAAACATGGGAGGCCTGGCCCTCCCAAACCTACAGTTCTACCACTGGGCAGCCATCATAGATAGAGTGAGGGGATGGATGAAGGAACCGGGAGTACAGTGGATTAAGATGGAGGAGAGTTCCTACATAGGGACGTCCCTCAGAGGCCTAGTCACAGCCGCTATCCCATCTCGCATGGCCAAATACTCGAGGAGCCTAGTGGTAATAGCCACAATCAGGATGTGGTACCAAATGAGGCAACGCTTTGGCCCAAGCAAAACATCCACAATGGCCCCCATCTGCAACAACCGCAGGTTCACTCCGCAATAATGGACGCCACCTTCAAAAGGTGGGGGCAGAACAAGGGACACTGACGGTTAGAGACATGTACAAGGACAATAGAGTAACGACCCTTGGGGAACTCATGGAGAGGTTCCAACTACCAAGAATAAATAACCTGAGATACATTCAGGTCAAAAACGTCCTCCATAAGGAAACAATGGCTTACTCCCAGATACCAGGACACTCGTTAGTGGACGCGGACAATCTAGGGAATAGAAACTGTACGGCCAATCACACCCAAATGTTCTGGGCTTGCCCCAGACTTTTCGGGGACTGGAGGACCTTCTTTGAGGCAATGTTCAGGGTTGTGTGGGTGAGGATGGAGCCATGCCAAAAAGTTTCTGTCTTGAGGGTTTCAGACCAGCCAGAACACTTCATGGGGAGTGATGTGTTGGCTAGTGTAGGCTTGAGAGATGCCACAGACACTTCCAACACTGGTGAAGGTTCAACTCAATTTTATTAACTACTTCTAACTACCTAATACACGATGACTGTGGGTCTAAATAATGCTAACTTGAACTAGAGACTTAAGCCTTGTCCGATCCAGTTGATTCTTTCAGCACATGTTGTAAGTCTGTGCTGGGCTGGATAAGTTCTTGTTACACTCAGAGGCAGCACCCAGAATGAGCAGGAACCGTGGTGCCCTCTGCCTTTATAGTGTGTGTATTCTAACTGGTGATTGGCTGCAGTGTTTGTACATGTTGATTGGTCCCTGAGTGTGTCCATTAGTGTGTGTCTGCACCATGATATATTGGTATATATTATGACAGGGAGGGGAACCAACACCTTAGCCTTTGCCTCCCTGATCCCCCACTGGAGAATCCTGTTCGGCTGGTGATCAGCAGCACCACCCAAAGCTGCCGACTGCTGTCCGACATGGCGCAAATCCCAGGCTGGAGAAAATACAATTTGCCATCCGGGAGTTGGATAAGGGCTTCCATATGACATGGAACCTGTTCACCAACTTGTTGCAAGATCTGTTCGTAGCCAGCAACCAGTAGGGAGAGGCGGGTGGGGGCAATGGGGGGGGGGGGGGGGGGGGGGAGACACAAATGAGCCACGGGACAAAGAGGAAAAGGAAATGGGGAGGGGAAGAAGGGAGGGGCGACCGGAGGGGAAACGGGGAAGGGAGGGGCAGCAAAGACAGGCAAAGAGAGCGAAAGGGACAGGGGAAAAAGCCCCAGGGGACTGGTCCAAGGACAAACTGAAGCCCAAATCAAACTGTAAATAGACACTTGTAACTACGTGCTCTGGCCATACTGGGGATTGTGACAGATGTATGCAGACTAAAGTGGGGTCGCGGACAAGGCGGGAGGGATGACAATTACCTATAAATATATGGGCTGACTTATGTCTGTCTTTTTTATTTTCCTTTGTTTGGCACGATTTTTGTCATAAGTAACCTAGGGATTGTGAAATCTAAGGGGCGGGATTCTCCGGGGGGCAGCGTGAATCCCGCCTTGCCGCCCCAATGCTGGCTGCCGGATTCTCTGGCGCCGGTTTATCAGCGGGGGCGGGAATCGCGTCGTGCAGGTCGGGGGCCGTTGGCAGCGGCCTCCTCGGCGATTCTCCGGCCCATGATGGGCCGAGTGGCCGCCCGTTTTTGGCGGGTCCCGCCGGCGTAAAATGCACCAGGTCCGTACCGGCGGGACCTGGCTCTGCGGGCAGCCTGCAGAGTCCTCAGGGGTGCTGGGGGATCTGGCCCCAGGGGAGCCCCCACGGTGGCCTGGCCCGCGATCTGGCCCCACCCGCCTCTCCCTACTCATTGCCTCTGCGCTGACCGCTGTAATTGTCCGCCATGGCCGGCACGGAGAAGAACCACCCTGTGCATGCGCTGGGATGACGCCAGCACACCCTGGCGCTCCCGCGCATGCGCCAACTCACGCCGAACGGCGGAGGCCCTTCGGCACGGGTTGGGTGGCCAAGTCCTTCAGCGCCGGCTGACGCGGTGCCAACTCCACCGGTGCCAGCCTAGCCCCTGAAGGTGCGGAGGATTCCGCACCTTCCGGGCGGCCTGACGCCGGAGTGGTTCATGCCAGTAAACGGCGCCGGTACGGCCCGCCCCGCCAGGGAGGGGAGAATCCTGCCCAAGATGTGAAAACCCAATGAAAACACTATGGGCGGGATTCTCTGACCCCTCCCCCCCTGCCAGGTCGGAGAATCGCCGGGGGCCGGCGTGATTCCCGCCCCTGCCATCCTCCAAATTCTCCGACCCATCAAAAGTCGGCGAGGTGTGAATCGCGCCGCCCGCATCGGAGAATGGCAGGGACCGGCGCGACTCAATGGGCCCCGGGACTGCCCGAATTCTCCGGACCGTGATGGGCCGAAATCCCGCCCGTTTTTTGCCAGTCCCGCCGGAGTGAATTGGAGTAGGTCCCTTACCGGCGGGACCTGGCAGCGTGGGCGGCCTCCGGGGTTCTTGGGGGCGCGCGGGGGGATCTGGCCCCGGGAGGTGCCTCCACGGTGGCCAGGCCCGCGGTCGGGTCCCACGGATCTGCGGGCTGGCCTGTGCCGTGGGGGCATTCTTCTCCTACGCATCGGCCGTGTCAGCCTCCGCGATGGCTGACGCATAGGTGACGCCCCCCCGCACATGCGCGGGGATGATGTCAGCAGCTGCTGACGCTCCCGTGCATGCGCGGACTCTCGCCGGCCGGCGGAGTCCCTTCGGCGCTGGCGCGGCGCCAAAGGCCTTCCACGCCAGCCGGCGGGGCGCAAACCACTCCGGCGCCGGCCTAGCCCCCGAAGGTACAGAGGATTCCGCACCTTTGAGGCGGGCCGACGCCGGAGTGATTTACGCCACTCCATCCTGCCGAGACCCCCCGCCCCGCCGGGTACGGGAGAATCCCGCCCTATTAAAAAAAAGTTAGGTGGTTGTTTGTGACCGGCGCAGGCACGATGTGCTGAAGGGCTTTTTCTGTGCTCTATGACTATGACACCCTGACTAGAAGTTATCTGTGCCCCCCGCATTCTTCTCAGTGCCCCCTGAAAATTGAACACGCTGGAGTGTGATTCCTGACAGAGAGCTCACCTTGAAGTTCCCCTCGGAGGTTGTGGTAAACCACAGTTACACCTGTATTAGGTGATATAAGGTAGAACCTGTACTACAGGTTCGCCGGTAGCCCCGCCTGCTGGCTCTGCCCAGTAGGAGGAGTATAGATTCATGTCCTCTATCCAGCAGCCATTTCGCCAGCTGCTGTGGGAGGCCACACATCTTACTGCAATAACGCCACAGTTGTATCCAACCTTAGTCTTTGTACAATTGATCATGCATCAGAGGTGAGATCGCCAGGTTCACATTTGTATAAACCTATTATAAATCGTGCTGGCGTGATGTCATGTCATTATTAAATGAGGGGGGAAGTCCCATGACCTCACATCAGACGTGGCAACCTGCTGAATTTAAGCATATTACTAAGCGGAGGAAAATAAACTAACAAGGATTCCCCTAGTGAGTGCTCGCTAATGATATGCTAATGTATTAAAATGAGGTTCTCGGGCTCCCGTGGCACAGTTCCTGTCAGCGAGGGGTTTGGAAAATCAGAAATCGCGATCGCATTGAATCATAGAATCGTACAATCCCTACAGTGCAGAAGGAGGCCATTCGGTCCATCGAGTCTGCACGGACCCTCTGAAAGAGTGCCCTACCTCGGTCCAAACCCCACCTTAGCCCCGTTACCCCACCTCAGGGAAATTTTGCATATCCAATGCACTAAACTTGCACATCTTTGGACTGTGGGAGGAAACCGGAGCGCCCAGAGGAAACCCACGCACACACGGGGAGGACGTGCAAATTCCACACAGTCACCCGAGGCAGGAATCAAACCATGGTCTCTGGCACTGTGAGGCTGCAGTGTTAACTACTGTGCCGCCGTGCTGGCATCATCCCAGCGCATGCGCAGGGGGGTTCTTCTCTGCACTGGCCATGGCGGAGTTTGACACCGGCCGGTGTGAAGGGAAAGAGTGCCCCCACGGCACAGGACCGCCCGCGGTTCGGTGGGCCCCGATCGCGGGCCGGACCCCCCCCCCCCCCGAGGACTCTGCAGGCCATCCGTGGAGCCAGGTCCCACCGGTAAGGACTTGTTGTGATTTACGCCGGTGGGACCCACCGAAAACGGGCAGCCACTCAGCCCATCGCGAGCCAGAGAATCGGCGGGGGGAGGGCGGCGCTGCCAGCAGTCGCCGACCGGCGCGCCACGATTCCCGCCCCTGCCAAAACCCCGGCGCCGGAGAATTTGGCAGCCGGCAGGGGCGGGATTCATGCCGCCACCCGGCGATTCTCCGACCCGGCGGGCGGTCGGAGAATCCCGCCCAATAAAACTGATATTATAGACGGAAAATGTTGGAAATACTAAGCAGGTCAGGCAGTCTCAGATGTTTTTCTTTTACAAGATTAATAGTATTCTTGCATCATATGATTGATCACAGCTCCCTGAAAGCTGGGAACCATTATACTGTGGCATGGGAGGAGAATTGTATTTTACACAGCGAGTTACGATGATTAAGAAAGCAGTGCCTGAAAGGACATTGAGGCAGATTGAATAGCAACTTTCAAAAGGGAATTGAATAAATATTTGAAAAGGGAAAGCAATCTGCAAGATTTTTGGAAAAGAGTGGGGAAGTGGGACCGATTAGATAGCTCTTCCAAATGTTTTCATGGGTCGAATAGCTTTCTTCTATCATGTAGGATGTTACGGTTAAGTAGTTGGTTTCGTTAAATTAAAATCTGTGAGGATCAGTAATCACTACCTTAGAATTGCTGCATGCTTGTTATTTTACAATATTACAATGTAAATTGCATGTTAAAATTGAACATTATTACAATGCAAGGGCAGAACGATAGCTGTACAAGTCAGCACATAAGATTAGAGCTTTACACCGTAGGGATTTACAGATGATAGGGTTTAAGGCATTGGAGGTAATATATTAGCATGGCTTGAGGATCAGTTAACAGTCATGAAATAGAGAACAGGAATAAATGGAACACTATCAGGATCGCAAGGTGCAACTAATACAGTGTCACAAGGCTCAGTGCCTGGGCCTCAGCTATTTACAATCTATAGCAATGGTCAGATGAGGGAACCAGGTATGAAATATCCGAGTTTGTTGACGATATAAATATAGATGAGAATGGGAGCTGTAGGACACAAAGAGGCTGCAAAGGGTTTTGAAGCGAGTTTTTGCTGGCAAAAGCAGGAAGACAGATTATTATCTGAATGGCTATAAAGTGAGAGAGTGTCATGTGCAATGAGACCTGGGTGTCCTCGTATACTAGTCACTGAAGGTAAACATGTAGTTGCAGCGGGCGGTAAAGAAGGCAATTGGTATGTTGGCCGTCATAGCGAGAGAATTAGAGTACAGGAGCAGGGATGGCTTGCTGCAATTATACAGGGCCTTGGTAAGCAACATGTGTGCAGTTTTGGTCTCCTTATCTAAGGAAGGATGTTCTTACCTAGGGTGGGTGCAGTGAAGGTTCGCCAGACTGATTCCTGGGGTGGTGGGACCACTGGATGAGGAGAGATTGAGTTGGTTAGGATTATATTCACTGGAGTTCAGAAGAATGAGAGGAGATCCCATAAATCTAGAAAATTCTAACAGGGCTAAACAGGGTAGGTGCATGAAGGATGTTCCCGATGGTGAGGCTGTCCAGAACCAGGGGATACAGTCTGAGGCTATGGGGTAGACCAATTAGGAATGAGAGGGGGAGAAATTTCTTCACCCAGAGATTGGTGAATCTGTGGAATTTGCTACCACAGAAAATAGTTGAGGCCAAAACAATATGGTCGGGATTCTCCAACGCTCCGCAATGGGCGCGGAGAATAGCCGTTCACGCCGGAAATCCGGAGCGACGGCGGTTCCGTGATTCTCCACGGACCCGCCAGTCCCCCGCGCGCGGTTGACGCAGCGCCGATCGGGGGCCGTTGGAACAGGCCCCTGCAGTGATTCTCCGCGGTCGACCGGCTGAACTCCCGCCGGCGTGGTTTACATGTGGTACCACCCGGCGGGAGCTGGGACCCACATCCGTGGTTGCGGTTTTGGTGGGGGCGGGGGTATCTGACTCTGGGCGAGGCCTCAGCGGTGGCCAGGCCCGCGGTCGGGGTCCACCGATCGTCGGGCCATCGCGATCTGGGAGGGACCTACCTTCCTTCGCACAGGCCAGCTGTGTGGCTCCGCCATGTTGGTGGCGCCTGCGCCAAGGTGGCCGCCGCACACATACGCAGACCCACTTGCGGCCACTGTGCGCAGGCACGGTCACATGGTCTGACTAGCAGGGTCCCGGCGGCAGCCAGAGCTGTGGGACACACGCCGGAGCTCTGATAGCCCCCTGGAAAACAGAGAATCACCCCGGGCCTTCGAGGAAAATGTCCGGAGTGATTCTCGCCCGTTTTCCAGCGGGCATGGGGACCTGGTCCCCAGAAAGGAGAATCCCGTCCTATGTTTTCAGAAAGGAGTTAAATATGACACTTAGGGGGGAAAAGGGATCAAGATATGGGACGAAGATGGAAACTGGTTACTGAGTTGGACGATGAGCCATGATCGTTATAAATACCGGAGAAGGCATGAAGGGGCGAATGGGCTCCTACTGCTTCTACTTTCTCTGCTTATATGTTTCTGAAATGATTGAGCAAATAGCTGAAAGATGGAATATAATGGGAATATGTGAGATTATCTACTTTAGCAGGAAGAATGCAAAGGCAGATTTGTTTTTAAAAAGTACGTAATCAATAAATGTTGCTGATCAGAGGGAATTGGCAGATCCTTGCAACCAAGTTAACATACATTGCAGGTTATCACCAAGACTCCTTCATCCGCACCTTAAAAACACATGACCACTAGCATCTAAAAGGACAAAGTCAGGAGATACCTGGGAACAACATCACCACCTGGTAGTTCCCCTCCAAGTCACACACCATCCTAACTGGGATTATATTGCCATTCCTTTACTGTCACTGGGCCAAAGTTCTGGAACTCCCTCCCTAACAGCATTGTGGGTGCACCTACACCTCATGGACTCCAGCGGTTCATGAGGCAGCTCAAGGGCACCACCTTCTCAAGGGCAATGAGGGATGGACAATAAATGCTGACCTAACCAGTATAGCCCACATCCCATGAATGAATATAAGAAAGGTACAGCAAGCAATTAGGAAGGCAATTGATATGCTAGCCTTTCTTTTATAAGGTGGTGAATGTACAAGAGTAAGCAGTCTTGATGCAATTATACAGGGCTCTGGTGCAGAGCAAACCTGGGAATTTTATACAGTTTTCATCACTATATTGGAAGAAAGATATCCTTACTTTAGAGGGATGCACATTATGGTTCACTAAATTGATTTGTGGAATGAGAAGGCTGTCCTAAGAAAAGAAATCGAGTAAAATGGGCTCACATTCACTGGAGTTCAGAAGAATAATAGGAGATCTTATTGAAACATATAATATTCTAAAAGGGCTTGACAGGGTAAATGCTGCTCTGGCTGGAAAGTCTATAACTAGGGGTCAGATTCTGCAGATAAGGGGTCAGCTATTGAGGATTGAAATAAAGAAAGATTTCTTCAGCCAAGAGGTTGTGAGCCTTTGTAATTCTTTACCCCAGAGGGCTGCTAATGCTTCGTCAATGAGTGCATTCAAGACAGAGCTTAATTTATTTTTGGTAGAAATTTAGTCATGTTCCTATATGGCAGAGGATATTTGATCGGCCATATGGCCAACTCCAGCTCCCATTTTTAAATGTTCTTAATAGCAGTATTACATCAGTACATTTCAAGTCAGTCTGAGTAACTTTACCTTACAATAACAAATGTTCTGAATAGAGTTCCCTAAAGGTCAGTACTGGGGTCTCTACTGTTTCTGACTGAAATTACTTTTTTTTAAACTTGTTCATGGAACGTAGGCTTCTCAGGCAGTACCAGCATTGATTGTTCATCCCTAATTGCCCTTGAGGGGGCGGTAAAGAGTCAACCACATTGCTGTGGGTCTGGAGTCACGTGTAGGTCAGACCAGGTAAGGACGGTAGAGTTCTTTCTCTAAAGGACATTAGAGAACCAGATGGGTTTTTACGACAATCGACAATGGTTTCATGGTCATCATTAGAGTTTTAATTCCATATTTTATTGAATTCAGAATTCACCATCTGCGGTGGCGGGATTTGAACATGGGGCCCCAAAGTGGGACTTTGGTTAACTCGTCCAATAACAATACCGCCAAGCCACCACCTTATAAATCATCTAGATTTATAAGTATAATAGTGAGCTGGTCAGTTTTGCAGATCATACCAAACTTGTGTGACAGTAAGAGTTCAAGATGGAACAAGTTGTTAGAACTACAATACAGATAGATTCAAATAGAGCAAATACTTCTCCCACTGCTCTCTCCCCTCCCCCCCCTCCCACACACACAAAAATATTTTCTTTGTCCTTTGGGTTAAAGTGACCGTGTTCATCATCTGGGGGACATAGGTGATTGCTGAGACCAATGTGCCCAAATGTTCGATATCAGATAGGACAGGATACCTCGGATGATTGAGTTTTGGGTGAGATAATGCACGAAACTGGCTCGCAATTTCCTCCCCTTGTGTTTTTTCTCTCAGTCTCTGATATGCTTTTGCTTTTGAAGGAGGCCACACCGTTTTATTGTTTGGTTGCACCAAGTGCAGTGATTGCGGGTGAGCTTATCTCAGGACTGGAAACTGTAATCAAAACTCCTAACTGAAATCTGCAGAGTGTCCTTGTAACATTTCCTGCGACCGCCATGAAAGTGCACGCCTGAAGATTTGCTTTTGGAATTGTGGTGAATATATTCATCTAATGCGTGTATGATACCGTAACCTATGACCTATGACATGGAAGTGGTGATACGAGCTGCTTCCAGGTACTGTACTGTAACCCTGGTGGGCTCCGCCTCTGGCTCCGCCCTCATCGGGGCCATATATAGACTGTGGGCGGCATTCATCTGTACAACTGACTCTGGCTAGGCAAGTTCATGATTAATAAAGCCTAATGTTCACTCGCTCTCTCTGCCTCTCGGTGAATTGAAGGTATATCAATTTATTAATCATCGACAGCACTATGGAAACCGTTCTAAAGCCAGACAGGCTCAAACACGACGCCCGCGCATCCGAAGCCAAGGAGATATTCAAACATTGGCTTCGATGCTTCGTGGCTTCGTGGCTTCGACTCCTCCACAACGCCGCCCACGGAGACCCTCAAGCTGCGATACCTCCACGCTTGGGTGAGCCATCGAATCTCAGTAATGATCGAGAAAGCGGCCACGTACGACGCGGCGGTCGCAACCCTCAAGGCACACTTCGTGAAGCCCATAAATGAGGTGTTTGCCAGACACCTCCTCACTACTCGCCGTCAACGCGCCGGAGAATCGCTGGATGAGTATCTGGAAACCCTGACTCTACTCGCGAGGAACTGCTGCTATCGAGATGTGACGGCGGAGGAACACATGAACTCACAGAGCTGGGGCACCTACGTGACGAGGGCCCGCTCGAAATACATCAGGCAGCGCCTGCTGGAAAACGGGACCTCCGACCTGCGGGACACAGTAAAGTTAGCTACCTCGCTAGAGGTGGCCTGCCAGAACCTCAGTGCGTTCCCCACAGGCCCGGCGAACCCCTCGTGGACACCCTCGTCGCGGCCCCCGTCGGACCCAACTACGTCGCAGGCCTGCGCCGCGCATCTGCCAGCCCAGCCCGGGGAACCGCAGTGCTACTTCTGCGGCCAGGGCCAACACCCCCGGCAGCGCTGCCCAGCCCATACAGTGACGTGCAGCGACTGTGAGAAAAAGGGGCACTTCGCTAGAGTCTGTCTGGACCGACCTAAGGCTCAGAAATCGAAAACGCACCAGGCCCAACCCATGGAGTCACAGCCCCACAGACCCCGCAATGTGGCTGCGTGCCTGCCCGGAACACCCCTGTCAGATGCGCCATCAGCATCATGCGACTCGTGGGGGCTGCCACCTTGGTCACCGGACCCAACACCGAACGACACGTGCGTTTCATGGGTGCCACGATCTTGGCCGCCGGCTCCGGTACCGACCAACACATGCGACCGATGAGGGCGGCCATCTTGGGACCCACCTTCGCCCCAGCCGACACGTGCGACTCATGGGGGCCGCCATCTTGTGATTCCACCAACCATACAGGCTACCCGCAGCTGGGCGCAGTCACTCTCGACCAGTCGCAGTCAAAACAGCTGAAGTAATCCATGATGGTCGTCCGGGTCAATGGGCACGAGACCCCCTGTCTTTTCGACTCCGGGAGCACGGAGAGCTTTGTCCACCCTGACACGGTAAGACGCTGCTCCCTCCACCCCTACCCAGCCTCCCAAACAATCTCCCTTGCCTCCGGGTCCCATTCGGTTCAGATCCGGGGGTACTTTATCGCCAATCTCGCGATGCAGGGTGCAGAGTAAGCTCGTTTTAAGCTCCACATCCTCCCCCATCTCTGCGCCTCCCTACTGTTCAGATTGGACTTTCAATGTAATCACTGAAGCCTGACCTTACAGTTCGGCCGACCCTTGCCCCCCCCCCCCCCCCCCTTATGGTGTGCACCCTTGCGACCCTCAAGGTCTCCCCCCGCTTCACTACTTGCGAACCTCACTCCTGACTGTAAGTCCATCGCCACCAGGAGCAGGCGGTACAGTTCGCTAGACATATTGGTTTATCAAGTCGGAGGTCCAGCGACTGTTGAGTGAAGGGATCATCGAGGCCAGCAACAGTCCCTGGAGAGCGCAAGTGGTGGGCGTCCGGACCAGGGAAAAGAATCAGATGGTTGTGGACTACAGCCAGACAATTAACCGGTTCACACAACTGGATGCGTACCTCCTCCCCTGCATAGCGGAGGTGGTCAACCAGATCACACAGTACCGTGTGTTCTCAACAGTCGATCTGAAGTCGGCCTACCACCAGCTCCCAATCCGCCCGGAAGAGCGCCACTACATTGCCTTTAAAGCAGCCGGCTGACTCTTCCTCTTCCTCAGAGTCCCCTTCGGTGCCACTAACAGGGTCTCGGTCTTTCAGAGGATGATGGACCGAATGGTGGACCAGTACGGTTTGCGGGATACATACCCGTACTTGGACAATGTGACTATCTGCGGCCATGATCAGCAGTACCATGACTCCAACCTTCCGAGGTTCCTCCAGGCCGCCCAACCCCTCAAACTCACATAGAACAAAGAAAAGTGCATCTTCCATACTACCCGACTAGCCATCCTTGGCTACGTCGTGGAGAATGGAGTCCTAGGGCCCGACCCCGACCTTATGCGCCCCCTCACAGAACTCCCCCCTCCCCACAGCCTTAAGGCCCAAAAACGATGCCTGGGGCTGTTCTCATACCACGCCCAGTGGGTCCCCAACTATGCGGACAAAGCCCGCCCACTTATTCAAACCACCACTTTTCCCCTGACGGATGAGGCCCACTCGGCCTTCAGCCACATCAAGTCTGACATCACCAAGGCCGCAATGCACGTGGTAGACGAGTCCATCCCCTTTCAGGTAGAGAGCGATGCGTCAGAAGTCGCACTGGCCGCCACAGTCAACCAGGCGGGCAGGCCAGTAGCATTCTTCTCTAGGACCCTCCACGCTTCTGAAATTTGACACTCCTCAGTCGAGAAGGAAGCACAAACCATAGTGGAAGCCGTGCGGCACTGGAGGCACTACATAGCCAGTAGGAGGTTCACCCTCGTCACCGACCAGTGGTCGGTCGCCTTCATGTTTGACAACGCACAATGGGGCAAAATAAAAAAAGACAAATTCTTGAGCTGGAGGATCAAACTCTCCACCTACAATTACAATATCAAGTATCGTCCTGGGAAGCTCGAGCCCCCAGATGCCCTGTCCCGTGGCACATGCGCCAGCGTGCAAGATGACCGACTTCGGGCTATCCACAATGACCTCTGTCACCTGGGGGTCACCCGGCTTATCCACTGCATTAAGGCCCGCAATCTGCCCTTCTCCACCGAGGATGTCAAGGCAATGACCAGGAACTGCCAAGCCTGCGTGCAGTGCAAACCGCACTTCTACCGGCCAGATAATACCCGCCTGGTAAAGGCCTTCCGGCCCTTTGAGCGCCTAAGCATTGACTTCAAAGGGCCCCTCCCATCCACCAACCGTAATATATACTTTCTCACCGTCATCGATGAGTACTCTCGCTTCCCCTTCGCTGTCCCCTGCCCTGACATGACCTCGGCCACTGTAATAAAGGTACTGCATAGCATCTTCACACTGTTCGGTTACCCTGCCTACGTCCACAGCGACTGGGGCACATCGTTCATGAGCGAGGAGCTACGTCAGAACCTGCTCAACAAAGGCATCGCCTCGAGCAGGACTACGAGCTATAACCTGCAGAGAAACGGACAGGTGGAGAGGCAGAACGCGACGGTATGGAAGGCCGTTCTTCTGGCCCTCAGTTCTAGAAGTCTCCCAATCCCCCGCTGGCAGGAGGTCCTCCCCGACTCCCTCCACTCCATCAGATCGCTCCTCTGGACAGCCACGAACGTGACCCCTCACAATCGTTTGTTTATCTTCCCCAGGAAGTCCATCTCTGGGGTCTCGCTTCCACCTTGGCTGACAACTCCGGGACCAGTCGTTTTCCGGAGGCACATGATGAGCCATAAGACCAACCCCAGCTGCTCCACGCCAACCCCCAGTACGCCTACATCGTGCACCAGGACGGAGGGCAAGATACAGTCTCCCTACGGGACCTGGCTCCAGCTGGTTCCCCTGCCAACGCGCCCCCCTCCCCGCTGCCCACCGCTGCTGCCAGTGCCCCGTTCACTCTCCTGGGTCTCCTATATTGTCCCGCGCCAACACTGCCGCCACCCATTACCCCCCTGCCTACCCTCACACCCCAACCATCTCCGACACCCGGACTGAGGCTCAAGCTCCAGACACAATGCCCCTGGAGTCATCACCTGCAACAACCGTGCCCGCCTCACCGCCAGAGCTGAGGAGGTCGGAGAGAACGATCCGGCCTGCAGATAGACTGCATACGTAATGACCCCACGTCGCCCCCGCTGGACTTCATTTTTTTAACAGGGTGTGAATGTGGTGAATGCATTCACCTAATGCATGTATGATACTGTAACCTATGACCTATGACCTGGAAGTGGTGATATGAGCTGCTTCCAGGGACTGTACTGTAACCCCGGTGGGCTCCGCCTCTGGCTTCGCCCTCACTGGGGCCATATATAGACCGGCCACCTGTGGGCGGCATTCATCTGTACAACCGACTCTGGCTAGGCAAGTTCATGATTAATAAAGCCTAATGTTCACTCGCTCTCTCTGCCTCTCGGTGAGTTGAAGGTATATCAGAAATTGAACCGTGAGACATTCTTGACCAGCCTGATGCTGTTGTGACTGCCTCAGTGTGGTGTCGTGCTTGGCCTCCAAACTCGGGCAAGCTCGAGCTCAGTGTCTGGTATTTTCCCCTGCCATGTAATCTTCAGAAGTTTCCAAAGTGAAAATGGTTGAATTTCTTGCATGATTCTGGCACATAGTTCACATTTTCCATGTAGAGTAGAGTGGGCAGGATTATTGCTCGATACACTTTCAGTTTGGTCAGCAGAATTACTCATCTTCATTCCCAGACTGATGTTCAAACTTTGCCAAAGGCTGCACTTGCTTTGGCAATTCTTGCATGTGTTTCACCATCAATATAGACAGCTAGAGAGAGTGTGCTGCTGAGATAAGTGAACTTATCCACCACTGACAAGTTCTGGCCATGAATTGAAACCTCGGGCTCGAGATAGCGCTTTCCTGAATCAGGCTGGCACTTTACTTCAATTCTTTCTATGCTGATCGTAAGGCCAGCTTTGTTTGCATTGGAGAACAAATCCTTGCTGTATTGCATGTCAAGCTCTGAACTGGCAGTTTGTGCGTAATCATAGGAACATAAGAACATAGGAATATAGGAATACAGGAACTAGAAGAGGAAGTGGGCAATTCAGACCTTTGAGCCTGCTCCGCCATTCAATCAGATCATGGCTGGTCTCTTCCTGGACTCAAATCCACCTCCCCACCTGTTCCTCATATCCCTTTAACCTGTTTTGTTTTTACATCATCTCCTTCTTGAAACCGTTTAATGACTCAGATACCACCGCACTATGGGACAGCAACTTCCACAAATTCACCACCCTCTGCGAGAAGTAGTTCCTCCTCACCTCAGTTCTAAATCTACTGCCTCAATCTATATCAGTGGCCTCTTGCTCTAGATTGCCCTACACGGGGGAACATTTGGTCCACATTTACGTTGTCAATCCCGTTTTGTATTTTATGTACCTCGATCAGATCCCCCCTCACCTTTCTAAACTCCAGTGAGTATAAGCTCGAACTGTTTAATCTCTTCTCATATGTCAACTCTTTCATACCCAGAATCAATCTGGTGAACGTCCTCTGAACTGCCTCAGATGTCGCCACATCCCTCCTCAAATAAGGAGACCAAAACTTGACACAATACTCCAGATGTCATCAGCAAGCAGATAATCATGAAGTATGTTCTTTGATACCTTAGTCTTTGCCCAGAGTCGTTTCAGATTGAGAAGCTTCCCATCCATGAGATATCTGATTTTGATGCCACGGTCAGACAGCATGGAGGAGAAAAACATACTGAAGTGTTTTGGCACTCGCACACGGTTCTGTTTAATTCCATTATTGAATGGGAATGGGTCAGAAGACTCACCATCATCCAGGACATGTGCGAGCCTGCAGTCATGGAACTGTCGAACCATTCAACTGATCTGCCAGCATTTATGGAGCGAAAGAAACAAACTTGGGATTTCAGGTTGATAATCATTCACCAGAAATCTGATTTACAAAATGGGTTTACAGAAGAGGTGGCTTGTTTTCCGCTCTGCTCAATTTTCTTTACGAATGAAGTGTCTAGTAAGTTGCAACACAAGCTGCCGGTTTACTATTGCCCATTTGGTGCTACTGCCAAGCCAGTTTCATGACCAGAAATTGAATTGGCTAGTTTTATCAATCGCCCTCAGTTGCCAAATATACTGACATTTCTGCGTCAACATTTGCACAATATTGGCACAAGAAATATAGAAGAACACTGGTCTGAGAGCATCAGGTAGAGTGGAATCGATTTATCTAAAAAAGGACGATCACCCAACTTGTACTTCAAACTAGAAGTAGTATAAATGGTGTTAAGTTTCTAAATTATGGGCAGCATGGTGGTTAGCATAAATGCTTCACAGCTCCAGGGTCCCAGGTTCAGTTCCCGGCTAGGTCACTGTCTGTGTGGAGTCTGCACGTCCTCCCCGTGTGTGCGTGGGTTTCCTCCGGGTGCTCCGGTTTCCTCCCACAGTCCAAAGATGTGCGGGTTAGGTAGATTGGCCATGCTAAATTGCCCGTAGTGTCCTAAAAAGTAAGGTTAAGGGGGGTGGGGTTGTTGGGTTACGGGTATAGGGTGGATACGTGGGTTTGAGTAGGGTGATCATTGCTCGGCACAACATCGAGGGCCGAAGGGCCTGTTCTGTGCTGTACTGTTCTATGTTCTATGTTCTAAATCCTCTAAATAACCCATTGGACCACCTGTAATGTAAGCAAAAAGCTGATGGGGTAGGCTGCTGCTTGATTTAAGTTGTAATTGCAGTATGTAAAATATAGGCTTCCACTGAGTACAAAATGACATGGATTTGGCAGAATAATTGGTACTACAGCCTGCGCCATTCAAAAACAGATGCCTGCAATGGAACTCAGCATATTTCAGCTTTTTTTTTTCTGCTGTGTTGAGTTACTAAAGCTGAGCGAATGATCTCAGATTCTTCCCTAACAGAAGGCCTCACAACGTCTGTGCTTTGACAAAGCTCCACATTGACAAAAATATTGATTTATCAGCAGTTCTCCATCTCAGTGGACGCTTTTTGCTCCATACTCTGACAAGCAAATTGGAAGAGAAATTTAAAGACTGCAATAAGATAATCCATCTGGATGTACTTCAAGTAGTAGTGGCAAAAAAACACGAGTGCTCGAACATGCCAATCTCATTCGTCAAAGTAATTTAGTTTGAATTCCCATTCTTTTCTCCTGGTTCGGCTCCTTATGTGGGTAGTTCCCTTGTCCTACATTTTTCTTTGCTAACTTCCATTTGTGAGACTTATATTCACTGCTTCAGAATGATACAGGTTCCAGATTCACGCTCCCATAGCACAGTTCCAATACAAGATCAGGAAAGTACAATTTATATTCCTTTTTTTCATTCTCGCAAAAGGGTTATTGATGAGATCATCTAGTTAATACTGACATAGAAGTAAAATCAAGAAATAGAGAATTGCCTAAGTGATAGTTCACCTGGCTTTCGGTTTTAAGGAGGGACACAATATATAGGGTTTAAAAGCCATTTTTAAAAACAATGATTAATTTACAGAATGTGGGTGTCGTAGGCTGGGCGACATTACCCTTGAGAAGATGGTGGTGAGCTGCCTTTTTAAACTGCTGCAATGGATGTAGGGAGAGAGTTCCAAGATTTTGATCCAACAATAGTGAAGGAATGGTGACATATTTCCAAGTCAAGACAGTGAGTAGATTGGAAGGGAACTTCCACCTGGTTGTATCTGTTGGGTTCAGAAGGTACTGCTCAAGGAGTCTTGCAGTGCATCTTGTAGATGGCACATACTGCTGTCATTGTTCATTGGTGGCGAAGGGATTGAATGATTGTGGATGGGGTACCAATCAAGCGGGCTGCTTTGTCCTCGATGGTATCAAGCTTCTTGAATGTTGTTGAAACTGCAGTTAACCATGCAAGTGGAGAGTATTCCATCACACTCCTGTGATAGGGGCTGGTTTAGCTCACCTGGCTAAATCGCTGGCTTTTAAAGCTGACCAAGCAGGCCAGCAGCACGGTTCAATTCCCGTACCAGCCTCCCCGGACAGGTGCCGGAATGTGGCGACTAGGGGCTTTTCACAGTAACTTCATTGAAGCCTACTCGTGACAATAAGAGATTTTCATTTCATTTCATTCATTTCATTTTGTACTTTGTTGATGAGGGGCAGGTTTTGGGGAGTTACTCACCGTGGGGTTCCTAGCCTTTGACCTGCGCTTGTAGCCACAGTATTTATATGGCTAGTCCAGTTCAGCTTCTGGTCAATGGTAACCCCCAAGATGCTGATTGTGGGGGATTCAGCGATGGTAATTCCATTCAATGTCAAAGGGAAATGGTTAGATCCTCCCTTGTAGGAGATGGTCATTGCCTGGTACTTGTGTGGCGTGAATGTAACTTGCCACTTGCCAGCCCAAACCTGGGCATTGTCCAGGTCTTGCTGCATTTGGACATGGACTGCTTTAGTATCTGAGGTAAATGATGCTGAACATTGTGCATTCATCAGCGAACATTTCCACTTCTGACCTTATAATATAAGGTAGCTAATTAATGAAGCAGCGAAGATGGTTGGGCCTAGTAACATACATTAGGTATTGATTGGTTCTGTACTTTTGTCATGAATGAGTTGAAGATTCTATGGAAAATGGCAATTGTTCCCAAAGTAACACTAATGTCCCATGTTGGATTTCAGTGGAACTAACTTCCAGGTCAGCAGTAATCTATATTTCAATCCTCAGATGAACTAGGAAAAACAAAGACCTTGCAGAAGTTAAATTAATTAAGTATTTCATGGATTAACAGCTCAACAATGCTAATTTTACTCTCACGCATCGATGCTTATTTGCTATCTGGTAGCTTCAATATGCAAGAGGTTCTCTGGAGAACAGGAAGGAAATGCGAAGAGGCATATAAGGTCCAAAATGTACATGAGCTAAATGGAAAGTGTACTTGACTTTTGGAACATATTTGCTTGCAATTAAAATCAAAATTCCTACTAATGAGAATGAAAAATCTGAAGAAGTAAAAACCTTTTGATGTAACAACAATGGGTATGAAATTCATCGTGGAAACTAAATAGACATGGATAAGATGAGTTTCCCCATAACAAGTATTGAAGTTCTTTTAGCATTTGCAATGGTCAATGCCAAATAAAATGAATGTTTCACAATACCACTCTTACTCAATATATATATATAGCCCAACGTATTACAGAGGGATGTTTGATTCAGCCGATTTTCCCGGAATACCTGACAGCCACCTAACACAGATGTTAGGCCCAATATATATGGAGGTGAGAGTACAACATCTGTTTTAGACTTCCGGTATTAAATATAATATCACAGAGCAGAACAGGAGCCTTATGTGGCTTTGGGTTCATGCATGCTCTGTTGCCTTTGCAACTCAATTGGGATACCAGTGAATCTAAATCCCCTACATTTTTTGCTATAAATATTCGAGTCTATGGGCTGGATGCTCCATTTCGGAGACAAAATGCTGACGCTGGGACTGAACCGATGGTGATCTACGACCATAGAAGGAAGCGCCTGGCTCGGAGCAATTCAGGATTTGTTACTGGGTTAGCCCCAGCGCCACGTGGAGCTAGAGCAATTGCAATGAAAAAGGTGACAATTTGCCGGGGTCGGGATTGGCACTCAAGATATGCTGCAGCCGCATATAAGCACTCCACTCCCCACACGTGGTCATTCCAGCCAACATGATAACAGCCTGAAGAGCATCACCGCGGTTCGTAGATGCGGAGCTCGAGACCCTGCTGGATCCGTGGTTCAGAGGCGGGTCACCCTGTTCCCTGGGGTGCGAAGGAGGCTGCCAACCGCCGTCGTACACGGGCCTGGGTGCAGGTGGTAGAGGCTGATAGTGCCGTGGGCCCCACTGCCAGGACTGGCCAGCAATGCCTGGAAAAAGCTGCACAACCTCCTCAGGGTGACCAGGGTGAGCAGCCAGCAGCACGTCCCTGGCACCAACCCCTGTCCCACACACCCGTAAACCCCCCCCCCCACCCCTACCTGGAGGACCACCTCCAAATCCCACACGCCAGCAGTCTACTCGCACCCCACCCTGTGCCACTTGCCAGCACCTCTATCACCTGCCTTGGTCAGGTGCCCTGTTCACAAAGATCACCAGCTGTCCACGCTCTGAGGTGTCCACGTCTGATTGCCTTTCACTGTCCTGTCTCCCCTGACTGCAGACTAAGGCAGTGCACAACCGCAGGGAGAGAAAGATGACTGGAGGAGTCCCGCCGGACCTGCGGCCCCCTCACCACAGCAGAGCGGCGGGCACTGAACCTGGTCAGTGGGCCCCGGGAGAGGGCAGTTGCCGAGGCGGAGGTTGGCATTGGAAAACAAGTGAGTCCCTACAGCGTTGCAGTGCCCCTATGGCACAAGTGGCATAACCCTCACGCCACACCCACACCACCCCATCTCCCCCACACCACCCCAGTACTCCACCACCTTCACACCACCCCACCACCCTAACCCGCAATCCAAACATGCGTCACATCTTGTGTCTTGCAGGATCACCTCGCCATGAGGTGGGGCCTTCTGCTGTCCCTCGCACACGGTCAGATTCCAGGACACATCATGTGATGAGGTGGCACCGGACAGCAACACAAGACCCCAAACGCCAGCCCCCAAACACCAGATGTCTCCAACAACCTCCACCATCCCAGAGACAGTCACCTCGGTTGGGCACTTTCGTGAAGAGGCTCCTTGGACACTACCTGGTGTGCACTACACACACATGCAGCAGTACATCATATACAGGTAGGAACCTCCGAGGGGGCAGTCGGTTGGAGGGCAGCATGACCCCAGGAACTAGCTGCCATTCAGATGGACCTCGGGCTTCTGGAAAAGGCGGTCCTATCGATGCTGGAGATGCTGTCACAGAACCATGGATTACATGAGGGGGTGTCAAGAACCATCCTGCAGTTGCAGTTGGAGGAGTCGAACCACTTGCAGGGACTGGAGTCATAGCTGACAATGCGTGCGACCCAGCCAACAGCGCATGAGTGGCATCCGCAGTTGAGGATCATGGGTCAGGATGTCCAAGGTATGGGGCATTCTGTGCGGGCGATGGCTGAGGCGCAGGACATGGCTGCCCTGACACAGGCAGCTATGTACCAGGGCCACCTGGACATTTCAGCGACACTCTACTGCTTGGTCCAGTCACAACAGGTCACGGCTGCAGGCGTCAACATTGCCCAGGTGCTGGCCGACCTGACACAGTCCCAGAAGGATGTGGCACAGTCCCAGAGGGAGATGGCTCAGTCCCTGTGCTCCATCGCCGTGAGCATTGAGACCCTGGTCGATTTGAAAGCAGCCCTCAAAGACTGGCAGTGCCAGGTGGTGAGGAGCACCCCCCCCCCTCCCCCACCCCAGTCCCAAGGAGTAGCCCGAGGGTGGAGGTGGGCGGGGCCTGTGCTGGTGATCCCTGCAGGTGAGGTGGCAGAACACCACAGTGCCTCAGACTCCCCCCAACTTCTGTCTCTGGCGCATCCGATGGGCGGATGGCAGAACAGGGTTGCACCTCGTCACCTGGGACACCCGAGGGACTGCCGGGCTCGTCCAAGCTCGGTCACTCCAGATACAACCGCCGAAAGGGACCCAGGTCACAGGGCGGAAATCGCAGCAGGCCGCCCAGACAAGTTCCCACTCGGCGCCTGGAAGGACCGGTGGGGAAGAAGTTCAGGGTGACCATTATCTTGATTGCCACCGGGAGTGGGTGTCCTCCTCCATTCCCCCACGGTTCCAGTTGTGCCATGATCCCACAGATATACCATACGATCCCCCTACACAGCCGGAGTCTTCGACAGCATGCCCGGTCATCAAATGACATACACTGTCGGCACATACGAGGCTGAATGCAGTGCCTCCTTCCCGCCTCCTCATCGGCCTGTTGGGTGGCCGGCAGGCCCCACTGTTGCAGGGTCCTCCACGGGCAGTTCCTGCTCGTACAGTCAGGGCTGCAGCGGCGAGGGTTATGACAACCATTTCTGTTTGGATTCCAATATCCATTGTCTGCAGGGGGTGAAAGGCAGGCATGTTAACGTGCTGTGTACCTTCAAGCCCAACCAGGTTCAACGGGCTACACGGAGCCCCATCCGGCATTGCAGCCCTTGCCCCTGCATGTCTCCCTCCTCCCCCATCTGTTCCCCCTGGCACTCTGCCCTCTGAACCGTACCCCTGGGTCCATCAGTCCATGGCATCATGGGGGCCCCTGGTGCTACACATGCCAGTGGTACGCTCTGCGGGACCCCGTCCATTGTGCTCCTATGGGGGTTACTGTGGTCATTGCCCTTGGGTTGGCCGCGTGATGCCCCACCGCGGGGTGGCACCTTGTTCTGGTTGGAGGGTGGGGTTCGGGGTGGGGTGGGTGCACCCATAGAGCCAGAATCTCTCTACGCAGCCATGGGCCAGTGTGTGGTTAGTGGGGTGCGCCGCAAGGTGACGGCCGTGGCAATAGCAGTCCTTGCCAGGACACCCCAGTCACGGGGACCACTCGCACGCCATGGCTCATCCCCTAGTCACCCCCCGCTAATCCACCCGACCCTGGCAAATGCCACCGCCAGCATCCAGCCATGCCAACGACAGGACCGGTAGACGACGGTCGTGTATCTGGGAACATGACCTACATCCGCTCTCCCCCTCAGCAGCCACTGCGCCTGTTCCCGATTTTTAAACCATAAGTGAACCTTGCCCTCGATAATTTCTCCTGGCGAATCATCACGGGAGACCTGGGGAATACCGGTCCAGGCCTGTTAATGATATGCCAACAGTGTTTACTGTACGTGCGGAGTACAATGCATTCACGCCTCTGTCGAGGCACCAGAACATGGCATTGCATCGGCGTCTGGCACTGGCCTCGATTCTCAGCCCATTTGTGTTTCCTAATTCCGGAATCTGCCGACAGAGAATCCCACCCTATATGCGAGTTTTCTCAGAATATTGTAACTTTAAACAAGCCCGCTAACATCCATTCTTAAAAACACATTTTGATTGCTTATGGTGTCCAATTGTCATTTTAACATCTTTAACAAAAGAGTGGAATGGTGTGAAAATGATCTTTGCAAGTTTCAAATTGCAAAATTTCTCAACACTATGGAAAGTTGCATTCAAGAAAGAATTCAGATCATTTAATTCTATCTTTCATCATTGGCCAATTCACTTTTCTGAGGTAAATATTTCACATCAATGCTCTCTCGTGGAGCGCCAGGAAAAGAACACCAAGGGGTCCTTGTTTTTTGGGAAAATCTATTGCCCTTGGTATGAAATCAATAATGGTTTACAATCATTTATTTTGTGGAATCAATTCTGTGTGCCAGCCCTTCGTACCTAATCTGGTGACATGGAATGTGATATGAATGAAGCATAGAGAGCAAACTGTAACAGTAAACAGATGGATTAGCTACATGTGGCAAATATCCCATGGATACGTTTTAGGAATTTAGTTGTTCTCTAAATAAAAAATAAATGATTTGATTATGGACACAGACGTATACCGACTGCAAATTTCCAGGCCAGTGACTACATGGAAGCGATGACTAAGAAAAACTCAAGTTTATTTTACCTACTATATTAGAACACCTACTCCAAGAAGGGTCCCTCACACCTGGCCCACACTTGGGCGGGGAATGTATGTCCCATGAGGCCCCTGGCTTAAGGGTGTAGTGTAATGTTCTTGACAGATGGCCTGATTTATATTACAAGAACACTTGTATGTAAAACTATAAACAATTTATTAACATTAACTATGGGTCAAATGTATATAAAACAACAGATGAATGACAGTAAGAACATGCACAAGCAACCTCTCTCCCAGCTCCCTCATCAGTCTGAGCTCACCTGACTCAAACATTTACTTGTGGTCAGTCAGTGAATTACAACCTAACCGTGATATCACTGCATCCCCTTTCCTTTGAAGGAATAAATTAATACATTATCATCAGCATATGCACATGTGATATCATTAGCCTATGAGTCTAACAGTATTTTTTTTAATTTTCAAAACTGTTTCAGAATGTACAAATAGTCCAAATCTACAAATTGAGTCGATCAGGTTTTCCTCTGGCTCTGGTTGATCTTCTCAAAGTTTGACCTTGCTGCTCAGAACTTGTAGATTCAATGTTCTCCATGACATTCTCATGCTCAGGAACTGCTGAACTTTCTGACACTGCAGCCGATGTTGATTCTGACGTAGATTTGTCATCTATCACGTTGTTGTGAAAGTCTTCTCTGGTTTTCAAGAGCACGCGACAATTGCTTCTTAAAACGCTGTCTGTACATTGTAGGAACTGGGTGCTACTTCTTCAAGTACAATGGCTTTTCTCAACCAATTGCCTGAATCTCCAAATCTCACAATGTCATCGCTATTCAGAGGTGATAAATTTCTAGACACTCTATCATAGAACTGCTGGTGTTTTGCTTCAATGTTTTGCATTTCCTGCAGTACCACTGCAATTTCCTCCTTCTTTTCCAAGTATGGTAGTGTGGTACACAACCTTCTATTCATCTACGATCTACCATGTGACAATGGTAATGCTTTGCAACGTGATATTGCGAGATATGGATCAGATTAGCTGTCCATTGCTTTGTGTAATGATTATTTTACAATATGTACACTTTTTTCATTAAGATCTTTGGGATCCATGCCTACCATCACCATTGCATCACCATTTTTTTATTTCACACATAATCATGGAATTTATCCCATTGGTAGGTTCTTTATTCTTAATAGCTTGCGGTTTCGTATCTGATGCAGGTGGTAAGGTAGAAATGAGATTGACATGCAGGTCTATACCTTCATCAATTTCACTACGAATAGTTTGTATCGGTGCTTTAAATTGTATCTCGTTGGTGAATGGGAGTGCACTAAAATCAGTGAACACATTGCTGAATTTGTTGATAATGTTCTCAGAATCATTGGAGTGTTGATCCAATCCTTTGTATATACTAACTGCACTAGACCTAATTCATCACATGACTCATCAACAAATAATGAATCCAAGCCCTTGGATACAATACAGAATGGGGTGGAATAAACTATGTTCTTCACCACCACACACAGGTTACAAGCACCATAAGATTTAATGAAATGAAAATTGCTTATTGTCACGAGTAAGCTTCAAATAAGTTACTGTGAAAAGCCCCTAGTCGCCACATTCACATTCCGACACCTGTTCGGGGTGGATGGTACAGGAATCAAACCTTGCTGCTGGCCTGCTTGGTCTGCTTTAAAAGCCAGCGACTTAGCCCAGTGTACTAAACCAGCCCCTAATGCTTGAACTATTATAATCTCTGAGATATTTTGTGATTTCTTCTAATTGGCTGAAGTTTTAGATTTTTTAGATCAGTCATGCTGATTAAATTGGCTTTGGCACCAGTGTCTAACTTCAATTGGACCACTGAACAATATACTTCAAGTGGTAGAAGTAATTTATCCTTATCAACTGCATTTATTTTAAATGGAGCATCAGTTTGTATTTTTTTTAAGTGCTGGAGAATTTTATGATGTCTCCAAAACATTCTTCTTCTCTGTTATTACTCCAACAAACAATGGAGACTGTGTCTTCCACTGTGCTGACTGATCTGGGACTGAGCTTAGAGTAACAATTCTGAGCAAAGTGATTTTTTTCCTTTTCATCTGGAACGAAACACCATAACCATAATTCAACACCATAATCCCAGCCAAGCTCATATCAAAGCTCCAAAACCTAGGACTTGGCTCTCCACTCTGCAACTGGATCCTTGACTTTCTGACCAACAGACCACAGTCAGTAAGAATGAACACCAACACCTCCTCCACAATAGTCCTCAACACCGGTGCCCCGCAAGGCTGCGTACTTAGCCCCCTACTCTACTCCCTGTACACACACGACTGCATGGCAAAACTTGGTTCCAACTCCATCTACAAGTTTGCTGACGATACGACCATAGTGGGCCGGATCTCGAACAACGACGAGTCTGAATACAGGAGGGAGATAGAGAACTTAGCGGAGTGGTGCAACGACAACAATCTCTCCCTTAATGCCAGCAAAACTAAAGAGCTGGTCATCGACTTCAGGAAGCATAGTACTGTACACACCCCTGTCAGCATCAACGGAGCCGAGGTAGAGATGGTGAGCAGTTTCAAATTCCTAGGGGTGCACATCACCAAAAATCTATCCTGGTCCACTCATGTCGACGCTATCACCAAGAAAGCACAACAGCGCCTTTACTTCCTCAGGAAACTAAGGAAATTCGGCATGTCCACATTAACCCTTACCAACTTTTACAGATGCACTATAGAGAGCATCCTCTCGGGCTGCATCACAGCCTGGTATGGCAACTGCTCGGCCCAGGACCGCAAGGAACTTCAGAGAGTCGTGAATACCGCCCAGTCCATCACACGAACCTGCCTCCCATCCATTGATTCCATCTACACCTCCCGCTGCCGGAGGAAAGCAGGCAGCATAATCAAGGATCCCTCCCACCCGGCTTACTCACTTTTCCAACTTCTTCCATCGGGCAGGAGATTCAGAAGTCTGAGAACACGGACGAACAGACTCAAAAACAGCTTCTTCCCCACTGTCACCAGACTCCTAAATGACCCTTTTATGGACTTTCCTCATTAACACTACACCCTGTATGCTTCATCCGATGCCAATGCTTATGTAGTTACATTGTATATCTTGTGTTGCCCTATTATGTATTCTCATGTATTTTCTTGAATTCTGTTCAATTCCCTTTTCTTCCCATGTACTGAATGATCTGTTGAGCTGCTTGCAGAAAAATACTTTTCACTGTACCTCGGTACACGTGACAATAAACAAATCCAATCCAATCCAAACTTGCCAAATGCTGGACACTGCCTTAATTTGTGCCTTTGACCACATCTTTTATACAGAAATACTTTGTCCTGGTCGTTAACCTGTTTGTTGGTGTGCGAGGAGCTGCAGGAACTTTCCCGATTTTTTTCAGAAGTTTCCTGCCTTTGTTGAAAAAGAACAGCAACCGGAGTGCTTTCCTCCAAGAAGACATGGCCATTACTGAGAAACATTTTAAAATGCTGTGCTACTAGCTCATGAGCCTGACAAATCTTAACTGTTTGTTCCAAGGACAGCTCCGTTTCCCTTAGCAACCGTTTCCTCAGCTTGCTTTTATTCACACCAAGCACAATAAGGTCCCAAAATCATGGAAGATTCCACCGCAGAAAAATTAGATGTTTTAGCTGCTAACCTTCAAATCAGTGATGAGAGTAGACTGATAGAGCGGTAATTGGCTGGGTTGGATTTATCCTGTTTCTGGTGTACAGGAGACACCTGGGCAAATTTCCATATTGCTGGGTCGATGCCAGTGTTGTAGCTGTACTGGAACAGCTTGGCGACTGGTCTGGCAAGTTCTGGAGCACAAGTCTTCAGTACTATTGGCGGAATATTGTGAGGCTCATAGCCTTTTTAGTACCACTAGGCACTCCTGGCTGAAGATTGTTGCAAATGCTTCAGCCTTATCTTTTGTACAGATGTGCTGGGCTCCTCCATCGCTGAGAATGGGGATATTTGTGGAGCATCCTCCTCCAGTGAGTTGTTTAATTGTCCAGCACCATTCACGGTTAGATGTGGCAGGACTGCAGATCTTACATCTGATGCAATTGTTGTGGAATTGCTTAGCTGTGTCTATTACTTGCTGCTTATACTGTTTGGCACACAAGGGGCGAAATTCCCGACCCCCAGCAGGGTCGGAGAATCGCCTGGGGCCGCCGAAAATCCCGCCCCCGCCGTGGCAGAGATTCTCCGCCACCCGGGAAGTGGCGGTGGCGGGAATCTAGCCACTCCGATCGGCGAGGCCCCTGCGGCGATTCTCCGGCCCGCGATGGGCCGCAGTCCCGCCGCTGGGAGGCCTCTCCCGCCACCGAGGTTTGAACCACCTCTGGTGGCGGCGGGATCGGCAGCGCGACCTGGCCCCCGGGGTCCTGGGGGGGGCGCGGGGCGATCGGACCCCAGGGGGTGCCCCCACAGTGGCCAGGCCCGCAATCGGGGCCCCCCGCTCAGAATCTGGGCCAGTGCCCTGGGTGCACTCTTTCTCCTCTGTGGCCACCACGGCCTCCGCCATGGCGGAAGCGGAAGAGAAACCCACATCATGCATGCGCCGGTGGTGATGTCAGCGGCAGCTGGCCGCTGACATCACCGCCGGCGCATGCGCCGACCGGCGAAAGCCTTTCGGCCAGCCCCGCTGCCGCTGGCGCCGGTTTTGTGCGCCAGTCTTCTGGTGCCAAACGCTCCGGCGCGGGGCTAGCCCCCAAAGGTGCGGAGAATTCCCCATCTTTGGGGAGGCCCGACCCCGGAGTGGTTGGCGCCACTCCCCTACGCCGGGACCCCCCGTCACGCCGGGTAGGGGGGAATCCCGCCCAAGTAGTCCTGAGTTGGAGCTACACCAGGTTGACACCTCATTTTTATGTATGCCTGGTTTTACTCTTGACATGGTCTCCTGAACTGTGCATTGCATATTATAATGGTTCGATTCTTATAAAACGACATTTCATCCAACCGAGTGTAAACAATGCCATAGGACATTTTCAACTCTGAACTTGCCCAGTATTGTCACCATTTCATTGTTGTTTTTCTGTCCAAGTTAAGTTGCATTTTAAACTTTATCATGGATTTTTAATTTACTAATTTTGATGTTATAAGTTCCTGCTCTTTATTTGTCATCATTGTGCAAATAAATATCTCCACATAGCATGCTTCCCTTTCTACCCTGCTGGCAGTCCTTAACTCTCCCACTGTGTATTCCTCTTTGCTTGGCTGGAGAAGAGGTCTATATTTCACAAGTAACAAGCTTCAATCAGAATGTATTTATTTTTATTAAAAGGAGAGAAAGCTAGAGAGCTATTCTTTTCCATTACTCTCCAGTTGGTGAACTTTTATGTTATGATTTGCTCAATCAAAATTAATGGATGGGTTTCCATAATTCACAACTGACCTCAATCAAATGTTGCTTCTCAAATGACCTGACTGGATGAACATGCACAGGGCTGTTTCATAGCTCACCAGTTGGAAGTTGGGGCTCTATAATTTCAAGAATAGCAAGAAAGAGATATCTGAGTAATGTGAAATAGTTACAGTACAAATGTGCTCTCAATCTAAGGCATCTGTGTGAACTACCTTCCTGAAATTTTATGCAGTGAGCTATCTTTATGGCAGGAATTCATTCTTGAATTAGATAACAGGTGAGATATTCCCCGAAATCGCCAAAGGCCATTGGCAGCTGTGAAGAATGGCATTAACGATGCCGACGTTAGTTCGGGACTCAGAAAAAGTAACATGTGGGTCCGACAATATAGAAATGATGGTGTGTTTCTGATTCACCCATCACCCCCCCACCAGCAACTTGGAAACACAAGGCATTTTTAAAGGCCACCCCCAGCATATGGTGTCCATATCAGTTAAACTTGGCATCCCTGGAAGCCCCCTGGGCAATCCCCTGGTACTAACCGGGCACTAACAGGCATTCCTGGCAGTGGCCAGGCACTGTCCAGGGAGCCCGACAGTACCCTGGCAGTGCCTGAGCAGTGCTAGGGGGTACCTAGCTGGTGCCGGGGTGTGCCTGAGCAATGTGTAGACAGTGCCAGGGGATTTCCTGGGAAGTGTCAGGGCAATACCCGGGTGTGATCCTCTCCCTCTGAGCACTGAACTCATGCAGCTCCTCTGGGTAGTTTGCTCATCAAGGCCGGAGGGTGGATGAGTTTTACGGGAAGGGGACCGGCGCCCAGTCCAAGTGAGGGGGCTCCGCTGTGGCAGGCTGTGCGTGGGCAGGGGGTTCCAGGTGGGTGGGTCAGGTGGGGGGGGGATCAATGGGAAATGGAGGGTCCCGGAGTAAGGGTGTCAGTCTAACATCCTCTCTCGATGCCTTACTATTGAACGCTATGGCAGGGCTTTTGGACTCAGAACCTGCCCTCATAGTGCTGTTGCTAGGCTGGGTGGCCAGACGCAAGAGTCAGCGGCAGCAGCAGCATCTGCAAAGGCTTGAGGTGGCGGACCATGTGTCAGACCCCGGCACACACTCTGAGGATCTGGCTGCCATAAGGCTAGGGAGGGACCCACAGGTCTACAGGCGTTGCTGGTCATTTGAACAGATGACAGACAGCGCGTGCCTCAAGAGGCTCGGCCTCAACAAGGAGATGGTGCGGCATCTGTGCAATGTTCTCGCGGACTTGGCACATTGTGGAGGAGGATGACATCTTCTCCCGGTGGCCGTCAAGGTCACTGCATCTCTGAACTTGTACGCCCAGAGCTTGAGCGGGGGCCTGTGTGACATCTCGTAGGCAATAGCTCACAGGTGCATCCACCAAGTCACGGATGCCCTGTATGCCGGGTGGAAAACTACATCATCTTTGACATGGACCAAGTCAAGCAGGGTGCACGGGCAGCAGGTTTTACTGCCATTGCCGGGATGCCCCAGTTTCAGAGGGTAATAGATGCCACGCATGTTGCCCTGCACTCACCGGGCCATTTGGGAGTGCTCCATATTGGCAGAAAGGCGTTCGACTCCCTCAACATACAGCTCGTGTTTGACCACCAGGTGAAGATAATGCACGTATGTGCACACTTCTCTGGGAGTGTGCATAACAGATACATTCTGTCAGTCATCTAGGACCACCCCAGGATGAGCGGTTGGCTCTTGTGGGATCAGTGGTGCCCGCTGAAGACCTGGATAATGATGCCAGTATGGTCTGAGACCGAAGCAGAGAGCCAATACAATGAGGCCCAAGTGGCCACCTGGGCTGTGATTGAGCGCTGTACCGGACTCCTCAAAATGCGGTTCCGATGCGTCGACCACTCCAGTGGTGCACTCCAGTACACCACCGGAGGGTAGCTCACTTTGTGGTGGTCTGCTGTGTCCTCCACAACTTTGCACAGCAGTGACGTTGGTGATGGGTTGGAAGTGGGTGTTGAGGAACATGTGGCCACCTCCGAGGAGGAAGAGGAGGAGGAGGACGAGGATGATGAAGCGGCGCTGGACCAGCAGAGGCTGGAGGACGAGCCCAGGGAGAAACCGGAGGACCAGCCATAGGCATTCTACTGAGATCCACAGCCATGGCCATCACCAACTGCGCGATGCCATGAACACCTTCATTAATGGTGCGACGTCGTGCACCAGGCTCGCCATTTCTCTCGCCAACTAAGCAGTGTTGGCCTCGGTGCCTCACATTGCCGGTGATATCTCCTGCGCCGTAGCCTCTGGGACTCCTCCAATCGGCCATGGACCGCTGGATTATCACTGACATTTCCCTTTGAATGTCCTGTCTGCTTCCTATCATCTCCATAAGCTCCAGGATGACCTCTTCCTCAGACTCAGCATTAAGCTGGGACCCATTGGGGTCCTGGGATTCAGCAGCCCTCTGACTGTTGTCTCCCCTGGGGCTTCCTGCGTCCACCTGATGTGCATCAACAGCTTTGTAGTGCTCACCAGAATGCGCCCCAGAGGCCTGACCAGTAACATTTCCCACCAAGGTGCATGTATCTGCGCTGGTGGAGGGTGGGGATGACAGCTATGGCATTTTGTGCCTTCCTCAGAGCTCCTCTTCGAGGTGTTCTCCTGGAAGGCTGGAGAGGGGGCCAGCTGGGATGGGCCGGCGCCATCAACTGGAGAACCAATGGGAGAATGGACAAATGGGGCTGAATTCTCCCAAAATGGGGCTATGTCCCCATGCTGCGTTGCATTCCTGAGTTTCCTCAAAAACAGATAAACCGATTCACTTACCTTCAGGGGGCTAGCAGGGACCCGGAGTAAATCACACGGCTTTAGCTGCGGATATGGGCCCCTGCACCTCTGGTTTTGAGACCTCGCATGCACACGGCAGTGGCCTCCAGCGCCCGCGCCAAGCGCCCTGGCAGACTCGGACTGCGGAGGCAGCTCCGAAATATAGGCCCCCCCCAATCTGTCGGGCACCCTTGCATTGGACTGGCTCGATATATCCCCCGGCCGCGCATAAGGGCTCCCCCTCCCGGTGCCCGATTCCCCCCACCCGCAACAGGGTTCCCAAACGGCAATAGGTGGTTAGAACCACGCTGGCAGGAACTCGGCCGACTCGGAGAAGAGAATTGCTGGGCAGGCCTCTGGCAATGGCCCCCCGGCCACACGGAGTAATTTGCGGAAAGGCCGATTCTCGAGTCCTGAAGAATCACTGGAGTGGTGCCAGGCCCGATTTCGGCGCAAAAGGTTATTCTCCGCCCCTGCCGGACTCAATCTTAAAAGGGGTTGAATGTGGTAGTCACCACTGATGTATATATTATGTATAGAGGATGTCGGTGTAGGTGTTTTGTGGTAAGGCCCTGTACTACAGGTACAGGGGTAGTTCCCTGCCTGCTGGCTCCGCCCAGTCGGCGGAGTATAAATATGTGTGCTCCCAGTACAGCAGCCACTTTGCCAGCTGCTGTAGGAGACCACACATCTTAGTGTAATAAAGCCTCGATTACATACAACTCTCGTCTTTGTGTAATTGATCGTGCATCACTGAAGTAGTCCATTCCCACTGGCAGCAAGACCCAGACAACATTAGCTTGGGCTAATCAGTGACATTCACGCCACGCAAGTGTCAGACAATGACCATTTCAAACAAGAGAGTATCTGGCCATCTCCACTCCATGTTCAGTGGCATTACCATTGCTGAATCCCCCACTCTCAACTTCCTGGGGGTTATCATTTTGGACGAGGCACAAAAATAAGGTGGTTGCAAGAGTAGTTGTCAATGTTTCAGTGGATAACTCATCACCTGACTTCCCAAAGCCTGTCCACCATCTGTGAGATACAATGAAGAATGTGGTGGAATATTCTCCATTCAAGAAGCTCAACACATCCAGGACAAAACGGCCCAATTGATTAGCATTCCACCCACCATTGTATACATCCGCCACTCCCTTCACCACTAGAGCATAGTGACACTAGTATGTATGACGTACAAGATGCACAGCAGAAGCTTGCTAAGGTTCTTTCAACAGCACTTTTCAAACTTGCAGCCTTTGCCATCTAGAGGAATAAGGGCAGCGGACACATGGGGACACCACTACCTTCAAATCCCCCTCCAAGACACTCTCCATCCTGACTTGAAGCGAGATTGAAGTTGCTTCTCTTTCATTGGGTCAAAATCGTGGAACTCCCTTCCTCACAGCACTGTGGGTGTACCTACAACATATGGACTGCAACGGCTCAAGAAGGCGGCTCACCACAACGTTCTCAAGGGCAATTAGGGATGGGGCAACTAATGCTGCATTTCCCAGTGATGGTCACATCCCAAGAATAGAAAAAAAGCACTGCCTGCCTGATTTATCAAAATAGCTTGGACAGAAGAAAGTTACAACTTAAACTGATACAATTTAGGATTTCCTATGGGAATACTTAGTTCCCAAGACATGTAAGGAGACTCACTGAGCATTAATCACTTGCACAGGAGGGATTTACATCACTGAAACCACATTGTAAGCTGACATGAAGCTACATGCCTTTACTAAATGACATTAAGCAGAGTTAAAAGATTAAGACGATATTTGCTACAGAGCGAAGTTGATAAATACTGGAATTACACCTTGGAAAGGAATGCCATTTTCTCATTGCCAACATGGACGTGTCATTGAGAACTGACTGCTGGCTCAGAAAGGCTCTCTGGAAATGCTTCCTAATCCATATTCTAAGCACGAAATTCATTTTTAAAAAGCACTCATCAATACATTAAAAAACACATTTTATTTAAGTGGTCTTCTAAAATGCACCAAACAAAAGCTCCAGAAATTAAATGTAAGATTTTATTGGTCAGATTTTCCTTCACAGACCATCCCAAAGCATTTTACGTGTTTTTCTTATAATTATTTTATGTACTTTTTATGTGTTTTTTAATGTGTTTTTCTTGTAATTATTCTTCATCTGAACTGTTTGAAATTATTATAAAGGAACAGAGCTGTAGCTGCTATTTTCAATCTTACCTCTGTGATCTCCCATGTGTTATGTTTTTGAACTGGCTGATGACTGCAGGGAATGTTCGAAAACACTTTGAGTAAATTTCTTCTCACAATGGCAGCCCGAGCTACCATTCCAATTGCATTTTAAATTTAGAAAGATGAACTCACATTAAAAATGAAAACCTGTTATGGTATTAACAGCAATCATGAAATTCTGGCCAACCAGGACTGTTCTTCCCTTCAATATGTTCCCAAGAGTCAGTTTCTGTGGTTCAGAAGTTGCACTCAAGCATTTCAAACAATAGCAGATGTTCAGTTTTTCTCAGCAAGTGATGATTTTTCACCTGTAAAAACGAATTGGGACTGTCAATAAGTTTGGAGGTGCCCATAACACCATAAGACCATAAGACATAGCAGCAGAATTAGGCCACTTGGCCCCTCAGGTCTGCTCCACCATTCAATCATGGCTCATATTTTTCTCATCCCCGATCTCCTGCCTTCTAGGAGATAACACCTGATTCTCCGCCCCCGCCGGACTCAATCTTAACAGGGGGTGAATGTGGTAGTCACCACTGACCATAACCCCTGATCCCCTTATTAATCAAGAACCTATCTATTTCTGTCTTAAAGACACTCAGTGATTTGGTCTCCACAGCCTTCTGCGGCAAAGAGTTCCACAGATTCACCACCCTCTGGCTGAAGAAATTCCTCCTCATCTCTGTTTTGAAGGATCATCCCATTCGATCCTCTCCATACCACTCCTGTAAAGATGTGGTTCCATGAAAATATCTGCTAAAATGTTACATTTATAATGCTCAAATAGGATAATGAGGTGCATTCATAGAACAATTGATGACAAGATGAGACATACTACCTGGTTCTTATACTTGACCTTGGTCAGGTTTCACTTATAATGTTCTGCCCAATTTTGGTCTACAAACATGGTGGATGATATTGAGGTTTAAGCCAGTGTTCAGAGGTGAGTCACTTAATTAATTCCCGATATACAGTATCTTGGTTATGAATCTAGGCAAAAAGAGTTGAGACTCTATGCTTTAGAGAATTTTAAGCCTATAGGGATGATCTGATTAAGGCAATGTTTTCTGTTCCAGTGATAGTTTGGATGCCTTGGACGGGGACATACAGGTGGGTGGTGTTTGATAGGGTTGATTCAGAGAAACTCTTTTCTTATTGTGGGGAACCTAGAATGAGGGAGCATTGTTATCTTAAACCTGGAACTGCGCCATTCTTGAATGAAATCAGGAAGTATGTATTTGCATTTAAAGTAGTGGAAATATGAACTATGCTCTGTCAAAGGGTTGTGGATGCTAGGTCAATGATCGTTTTTAAAACTGATGCCAACATTTTGTTAATATGTAAGGCTATCAAGATATAGGAATGAGCTTTAAGTAAATGGAGTTGAGGTATAGATTAACCATGACCGAAATGGATGTCAGGACAGATTCACTGGTCTGAATGGCCTACGCCTGTTGCTATGTTCTATCAGTTGATCGCCAATGTTGGCATGGTTCCTGGTCAGTGCTGATCCAGGAAAACAGGGATGATTTCATGCTCAAACCAGGATGGCACAAAGAGCACAATTTACCTCAGTGCTTCTTATCATTGAATCATAGAATTTACAGTGCAGAAGGAGGCCATTCGGCCCATCAACTCTGCACTGGCCCTTGGAAAGAGCACCCCACTTAAGTCCATAGCTCCACCCTATCCCCGTAACCCAGTAACCCCATCTAACCTTTTTGAACACTAAGGGCAATTTATCATGGCCAATCCACCTAACCCGCACATCTTTGGACTGTGGGAGGAAACCGGAGTACCCGGAGGAAACCCACGCAGACACGGGGAGAACGTGCAAACTCCGCACAGACAGTGACCCAAGCCGGGAATCGAACCTGGGACCCTAGAATTGTGAAACAACAGTGCTAATCACTGTGCTACCGTGTTGCCCCACGGTATCAGTCAGTGTGTCTGTTCCTGACCATTATCCAGCAACAGTCTGGTTCAATTGTTCACCAATTGCCAACAAGCTGAGATTTGTTGGAGGGGTTTGCTCAGTTGTATATTGTGTAACTGGAATCATTAGCAGGTTCGAGCCAGACAAGATGGACAGAATTTGAACTTAAAAATAAGGGTGTGTTTGCAATTGGGTGGCTGGGCTAAAGTCATAAAAATCTGTTTTTCGAAGCAAACCAACCTCCAAATCACCCATTTCTGACTTTAACTGAGGTTGAAGATTGGGCAGGCAACCTACCCACTCCAAGGTGGCAGATTACAGCCATAGACAAAGTAAACTTGAGAAACTTGGCAGCAGTCTGCTGGGTTTTTCAGCATTGGGTAACCTGGCAACTTCATCAAGGTGAGGAGGACCTGGCGGGTTCAGGAGGTGAACGTCATCACACCTACCTGCCTGCCTGAGGAGCTCCTGTGATTGGGTCCTTCCGTCAATGACCAACCCCCTCACCGCTTGACCCCACTAGACCCTAATCTCCCCAATAGATCCTGATACCCCACTGTTACCACATCCCCCACCAAGCCCAATCTCCCTAACAGACCCCGATTATGTCACGATCTCCCCACCACCACACCACAATCCCCCTGCCGAAAAGTCTCTGACCGTCTCGCCCATCAAGCACCGACCTAGCCCACAATTGACCACACATCCCCTCCCTGCTAACTGAATCTCCCCCCATCCCACTGGAGGACCAAGCTGTTTGACAGACATGCCTCTGGAATCAATCACTGATTTGAGAGACACACTATGGAGTTAAAGTTACGCTGCATGTGGGGGAAACTCAAACTGTAAGTTCCCACAGCTTTCTCCCTTGGCGAGCAGGTAAGTAAAAATTCAGCCCAATGCATCTGAAAGGGCATTCGTCCTGAGAAAAGTATTTCACTTGTGCTATGTCATTCTGACACAGCAAAGGTGATCCAAGGTCAAGAGCAGCAGAACTCTTCAGCTCCGAAAGCGCATTCAGCTATCCCTGGAAAGTAATTAAACTCCTCTGGCCATAACAGCAATCTGTTTCATGCTCCTGTGTGAAATGAAAGCCCAAAATGTGGGATGCTGATTCATTATCAAGTGTGCAGATCCTTCAACATGCCATTACATCGTAAATACTAATTGAAGAGAAGTATAGGAAAACCCCATGTTAATAGCCGGGCACTAACTCCCAGCTTGTTGAACAATAAGCCCATTTCTTTTGATAAATTGTTGGAGTTTTTTTAATCTCTCACCACGGTTGTTTGCCTTTTCCCCGGGAAAACAATACGTTTGGCAATTGTACAAAGAAATACGAATCACGTGATAAATTACATTCAAATACATTTTATGTTTCAAAACTCGCAGTAAATTCCACCATTTTCATTGCTTGCTACTAAGATTGCACTAGCTTTAACTTGGTAAATGTTGAACTTTGAATTTGCGGTCACTTGTCTCCCAGTATCAGATTCAAAGATTTTGCAAATTTACACAGTTGGGTTGGAACATATGTTGTAACTCACTTGCTGCTTTCAAATGATAAACTATGAAAAGAAAACTCAAGCACGCTGTGAAAAATCACCTGGCACCTCCAATTTGTCATAACATGATCTGACCCCATTCTGTGTTGAATAAATTCAGTCATGCAGTTTTTTGCTGTCAAACCTACAGCTGCTGTGGAGTTTGACATTGTTTGCAAATGTCGCAGTCTTTTATCACAACTGCTTCCCTCTCTGTCACAAGGTCAAATTGGTATTGAAAGTAACATGACATGGAATCAGCAGCTAAGGTAAATTTTATTTTCAGAGAAACATGAAGAATCATTGGGGCGGGATTGTCCGTCAGCCGATTCCGGAATCAGGAAACACGATTGTGGAGAATCCGGGGTCAGACGAAAATCTAGGTAGGAGATGGGCGCCCGATGGAATGCCATGCTCGACAGCAGCGTGAATGCATTCTACGCCGCATGTATAGTAAACGTCATTGGCATATCATTAACGGGCCCAGTCCGGTATTCTCCCGGTCTCCCACCATGCTCCACCTCTGCCTGCAGGAATTACCGATGGCGAGGTTCACTCGTGGTTTTAAAACTGGGGAAACTGGAACAGTGGCTGCTGAGGGAGTGTAAGGACATGTTCCCAGAGGCATGTCAATGGGCTGCCAGTCCTACCACTGCTATGGCTGGCTGGGGGGGGGAGCGTCTGCCAGGGCCGGGGGGAGTAGCGGGCGGTGACTAGGGGATGGGCCATGGCATGGGGGTGACCCCGGGACTGGGCTATCCAGACACGGACCGTCTGTCTGCACATCCCACTGACCACCCAGTGTGGCCCATGGGTGTGTAGAGCTGCACTGGCAATTTGGGAACAAGCACCCAAAACCTCACCCCAACCCCTTCACCACCCTACCAACTCACCCTACCCCCCCCCCCCCCCCCCCCCCCCCCCGCCAGTCATATTGTACATGGTTGTGCATCACCCGTACCCCTGCCGCAGGAACAGGTGCCGGAGCCAGAGGCCCTCACGGTGCCGGACACTGACAGGGCCAGGGGTGCAGTGAGGAGGGCAGAGTGCCCGGCGGAATGGCTGGGGGTGGCTCTGGGGTTGGGGAGGAGAGGAGGCGATGCGGGACATGTGGAGACAGGGGCTGCAGTGCAGGTCGGGGCCACCGTGTAGCCTGTTGGACCTGGCTGGGCATAGGGGTGCGCACCATGCTAAGATGTCTCCCTTTCGCCCTTGCAGACAATGGATTTCAGAATTCAACCAGAAATGGTTGCCATCATCTGAGCCACCGCGGCACTGGGGGATGCACTGAGGTTGTACAGGCAGAGGCTGCTTGCGGAAGGCCCTGCAGCAGCAGAGCTTGGCCCAGAAGAACTAGAGCTATCCGGAGAGGATGGAGACACGGCTGCCCAACAGGCTGAGGAGGAGGTGGGAAGGGGACACCGCATTAGGCCTCAGGTGTATCGCGATCGCCTGTCATTTGAGGACCTGCGACACTGGGCAAGCCGTCGAAGACTCTGGCTGAGCAGGGAGACTGTACGGCATATCTGCTGGATCCTGGCACACTTGGCACTTTAGAGGTATGGGGAGGACACCCATTCCCGGTGGCTGTCAAGTTGGATGGTCACCCTGAACTTCTTTGCCACAGGGTCCTTCTAGGCGCTGAGTGGGGACCTGTTTCGGATCTCGCAGACCTCGGTGCACAGGTGCATGCGTGTTGTCATAGAGGCTCTATATGCCTGATTGGTACAATATATCATCTTCAATGTGGACTGAGCCCACCAGGATGACCAGGCAGTGGGATTTGCCACCATCGTTGGGATGCTGCAGGTTCATGGGTGATCGATGGGACGCATGCCCCCTCTAGGGGCACCGGCGCAGAAGGGGAAGGTCGAACCGAAAGGGGTTGCCCTCCATGAACGTGCAGCTAGTGTGTGACAACTAGATAAAGATAATGCATGTCTGCACTCGATACCCGGGCAGTGTGCACGACGTCTTCACCCTGGCACACTCCACGGTTCCTGACACCATCGAGGTGCTCCCTAGGGTGAGGGATGAATTGAGCGGTGAATCGGCATTCGGAACATGCGCTTCAGGTGCCTGGATCGCTCTGGAGGGGGCTTCCACTATAGCGCTAGGAGAGTCTCCCACATTGTGGTGGCCTGCTGTATCCTCCACAACATTGCACAGCAGAGGGACGGCATGCTGGGGGATGGGGATGAACGCTAGACTTTGTCTGACGAGGAGGATGTGCACTTGGGTGATGCACTCTGGACCTCTACTCGCCTCCAGGTTCGGCCTCTCTGCCACCGCCCCCCCCCCCCACCCCCAGAAGTGCCCCCTCTGCAGCCAGCCCAGCCCAATCCATCCCTCACCCACTTCTAACAGTGCACCTGCAGGTGTTGGATGATTGCTGGCAAGCCCTCATGTAGCCCCAGGCTCTGTGTCTACATCTCCAGCATCGATGGGACCGCCATTTCCAGAAGCTCGAGACTGATCTGGATGGCAGCTAGTCCCTGGGGTCGGGCTTCCCTCTGACTGTCCACCCGCTCGGGGGTTCCTACCTCCACCTGATGTACCGCTGCCCGTTTGTGGTTCGCACTAGATAGTGCCCCAGGAGCCTCTTGACTAACATGCCCAAACAAAGTGTCTCTGGGATGGTGGAGGGTGTTGGCGACAGCTGTGACGGGAGGTCGGTGTCATCCCCGGACTGATGCTCAGCGGTGTCGCAGGCTGGTGTTTGGGGACTCACGTTGCTGCCTGTTGCCGCCTCCTCGCTGGACATGTCTTAGGGTTGTGGCCGGGGGCAAGAAACACCAGAAGGGCCCATCTCGTTGCCAGGTGATCCTGCAAGACACAAGTCATGGTGCATTGTTGGATCTAATTTTGGGGTGGTGCTGTGGGCGAGGTGGGTGATTGGGTGGTTGGGGTGGTATGCGGGTGATGGTGTGCTGGTATTGGGCAGGTTGAGTGCACCCGGTCCAGTTCCCGCCACTCCATGAAGGGGGGATGCAGTTGGGGAACAGGAAATGCAAGTGTTAGGCAGTCAGACCATAGACCGCAGGGAGGTGGGCAGCTAGTGGCCTTTAGGAACAGGGCACCAGGTCATGGTGGGCGTTATGTGTGCTGGCATGTGGCGCAGGGTGGGATGCGAGCAGACTGCCAGAGGGTGGGGTTCAAGGGTTCAGTCACCCTCCAGGTTGGGGGCGGTGGGGTAGTGTGTGGGACGGAGGTTGGCACCAGATGCATGGTGCTGGCCACTCACCTTGGCCGCCATGAAGAGGATGTGCAGCTTTTTGTGACATTGCTGCATTGCTGGCCGGTCCTGGTTGTAGGACCCACGGTACTCACAGCCTCTGCCATCTGTGTCTAGGACCGGTGTATTGTGATATATTGCAGCTTCTTCCTACCCCGGGGAACAAGGTGCCCCACCTCTCCTCACAGCGTCCAGCAGGGACTCGAGCTCTGCGTCTGCAAACCGGGCGGCCCTCCTCTTGACTGGGATGAGCGTGTGTGGGGAGTGGAGTGCTTACATGCGACTGCAGCTTATCAGCCTCTTGAGTGCCAATCCCGGTGAATCGGACACCGTTTTTCATTGGAATTGATCTCATTCCACATGCTAGCCCATTAATAGATCCTGAATTGCATGAGACTGGCGCCGATTCCATGGTCATAGAACACCATTTATTCAGTCCCGGCATCAGCACTTAGGGCGCGATTCTCCGCAAATGCGGAGAGTCGTGAAGGTTGCCATGAAACTGGCCGTGTTTCACGGCAGCCTCCTTGCCCCCTCCCGGTACCCGATTCTGCTCCCCGGTCGGGGCTAGCAGCGGGGCCCCGTGAGCCACGGCATCACAGGCTTAGCGAACTTCACGAAGCCCGCGCACCAAGGGTAACGGCGGCTGACGCGCACGATGACGTCAGCCGCGCATGCGCGGATTGCACGGCTCCAACCCGCGCATGCGCAGATGACGTCATCACGCATATGCGTGAAACCCGCGCATGCGTGGGCCGTTATGCCCCTCAGTCGCCCCGTGGACCGATCGCTGGCCCATGCCACCCTTGGCACGGCCGCACCACGGCCGTGCCAATCGGTGCCATGGTTCTCGAGAACGGCACTTTGCGGCCGTTTTCACGAACGGTGAGAGCAGGTGTGTTGGAGTTCGTGAAAACGGCCGTAAAGGCCTGGGAACTCGGCCCATCGGATAGGAGAGAATCGCTGCTCGCTGTAAAAAAACAGCGAGCAGCAATTCGTGTCGTGGGGAGGCAGTGGGGGGGGGGGGGGGGGGAGAATAGCGGGAGGGCGGGAAAAATGTCAGGAAGGCCCTCCCGCTATTCTCCGACCCGTCGTGGGGGGCGGAGAATCGCGCCCTTAGTCTCTAAAACAGAGAATCTGGACCATTACTTTTGATGTACTGTTGCTCGTTATGCTCTCTCCTTAATTGGCTCTGTTTATGGCGGTTAATATGGTCGCCGTCCTTAATTCTAATTATGTTTTCTCAAGAGTCGCCAGGTATCTTTCCGATACCGCCACAAGGTTCAAAACCGAATACTGATCAAAGACTCGATATACCAGCTAGTAAGTTCAAAATCAATACTCATCTATTTACACACAGTCAATTATACTCATGCACAAACTCTACCAACTAAACTATCACTACTACTAAAGCCTATACTTAGCTTTGGGTGGCCACTCAGTCAGAGGAACAATGGCTGTTGTCCGGTTCTGAGGCTGCTGGGGTCGAGCTAGTGGGGAATAGTAACTAGGAGCGTCTACCTCGTAGCGTGCGTTGACTTTGGACTTTCTTGTCTGGTGCAGCTGCTAGGCAGGTCTCTCGCTGCTGAGAGCCAAGGCCAAGAAGAACGATTCTTGCTTGGGGGCTTTCTTTTTATACCCCAAAGGGGCTTCGCGCGCTTTTGGGCGGGCCTTGAACTTGGCCCCAATTAATTGGACCATATCCTAATCACTGGTATTGATTTTCTCCAACAAAGGAGTGGCTGCCTGATCGCTGGGTGGGCCCTAGGTTACCGTTGGCCTGCTTTTGTTTTAGTCTCCATTGGCGCCGGGGTGTCTGCTTTGGTGTCGTTTGCTTAAATGTTTCTCTATTGTCCCCGGGGATAGCTCATTAGTATGCTAATGGTTTTGCAATATCGGTCTTGTCTGGGAGCTGCAAACTCCAATCTACAGACAAACCTTGCACCTGCTTGCTTTCTTAACATTGTCCAATTTTCCCTTCATTCTCTGCAAGTGTCCATTTTGTAATTGGGATGTGGCCACCCCAGGTGGCTACAATACAGAGGCAGATTGTCTGGGGTCACCAGCCAGCCGCGGGAATTGTGGTGGTCTGGTGCTCTCTCTAAGTGCTGTGCCTGTACCTGCTCTTTCTAGGAAGCTCTTCAGAACAAAGGGCGAAATTCTCCGCCCCCCACGACGGGTGGGAGAATAGCGGGAGGGCCTTCCCGACATTTTTGCCGCCCTCCCGCTATTCTCCCAACCCCCCGCCGAAGTCCCGACCCGAATCGCTGCCGCCGTTTTTTTACGGCCGGCAGCGATTCACAGCTGTTAGATGGGCCGAAGTCCCAGCCCTTTCCGCCGTTTTCACGAACGGCAAACACACCTGGTCTTGCCGTTCGTAAAAACGGCGTCACCAACTCGCTTTTTATAACCATGGCACCGATTGGCACGGCAGTACCACGGCCGTGCCAAGGGTGCCATGGGCCCGCGATCGGTGCCCACCGATCGCGGGCAGCGGGCCCGATGCCCGCGCACTACTTGTCCTTCCGCCGCCCCGCAGTATCCATTCGCGGGGCGGCTGAGGGGCAACCCGGCCCGCGCATGCGCGGGTTTCGCGCAAAAACGCGATGACGTCACCCGCGCATGCGCGGGTTGGAGTCTTCCAAACTGCGCATGCGCGGCTGACGTCATATGACGCGTCAGCCGGCGCTAACTCCGGTAAGCGGGCTTAACGATTTTCGTTAAGCCCGTCTTGCCGGAGCCTACGGCGTCGGGCTGCTAGCCCCGACCGGGGACCAGAATCGGTCCCCCGTCGGGAAGGGGCGCGCTGCCGTAAAACCCGCCCGGGTTTTACGGCAGCTTTACGATTTCTCCCGTTTTGGGAGAATCTCGCCCAAAGAGTCAGCCTCTTTGAAAAACTGTGATTAGAATGAATACCTGCTCAAAAGAGGAAGCACTTCAGAGTTAATGGACACCTGTCGAACTATATAGATAAACAACGGTAAGCCTTCATTTGATACTTCCTGGACCTGTCAATGCAGTTCAAAGATTTTTGGCTTTTAAGCCTGCAGAAAGGTCTGAATAAGTTAAAGGGCAATTAAATTGACTGAAAAAACACTTAAAGGTTGACACCACATTAAAGGAAATACATTTACTTTCTTCTCACAGATCTTTCATTTTGACATGCTGGGAGACAGTTTGAAGGTTTTAAGGCTACCGGTGAGATGATTTTCACTTTCTTCTCACAGAATTTTAATAGGGGCTGGATTAGCACAGTGGACTAAACAGCTGGCTTGTAATGCAGCGTGGGTTCAATTCTTGTACTGGCCTCCCCAAACAGGCACTGGAATGTGGCGACTAGGGGCTTTTCACAGTAACTTCAATGAAGCCTACTTGTGACAATAAGCGATTATTATTATTACATTGAAATGCTGGGAAGCAGTTTAAAGGGTGTAATGGCCACAGGTGGGCAAACAAGCCAAATGACCCCAATACCAAGAAATACCCCTGGCCTGTGCCCCTCCAGCCCAGCGCAAGTACCCTTACCCCCACTGCCCCTGAAGAACCCCCCTCATCACCCTGGAGGCAAGTGCGTGGAGGGCATGCAGCCCTTTCCATCCCTCAGAGTGGAAGATGCCAGGTTGGTACTGACAAGGGGCAGGGCCTGAAAGGGGGGGGGGGCTAATGGGGGTGACGGGGGGCCTGAAAGAGGAGCTGGGGGGGGGGGGTGGCCTTGCCAGTGATTGAGGGGGGTCTTGCCAGTGATCCAGGGGCTGGAGGGCTGCAATAGTATTCTGAGATCAGTGCACCCCTGAACTCTGAGGAGCGGGATCTCTTTTCTAACTGCAGAAAGCACTTCACTGCTTTGAAGTGGTCAGCAGCTGTCAATCATAACAAGAATGTTCATTAACATTGTGGTTCGGATTGATGGAGGGTACTTCAAACTAAACAAACCTCCTGGGAGGTCTGTTAATTAATTAAGCTGTCAATCATGAGCAAGTTAAAGGACCTCAGGGGATTTTACGCCTTTTCAAATATCGTGGGCTTTCTAGGAAGGCACTAACACTTCAAAATGCAACAGTTTTAAAGCCTGGGGCTGATGGAGCAGATGTGAGGATAGGGAAAGTGTTCCTGGCTTTATTATTCACTCATCTGTCTGGTCTCCTCATCAGCAGTCAGGCAGTACAGTTCAAAGTGAGAAGACCACTTCAGAGTTCAAATAGGTCAGATAATGATGAAGACCTTGAATAGAGGACTGCCTGAATGTCAAGAATGATCTTCAGCCTCGGGCAGGAAGGGACAGTCCAAACATGGGACCCCCATCCTGGGGGAGGATCCCAGGGTCAACTCCTTACCAACAGCCTGAGACCACCAGCCCCAAAAGCTTTGGGAGATCTCCTCGTGCATCCTGGCAATGGCAAAGGGGCACATGACCAATGGGCTGATCCCCTTGACCCCAATCACGCCAGGCTAGGGAGTCACTGCAGGGTGTCAGTGCAATGGTGCCAGAGGGCAGTGCACCATTGGCAATGCCAGGGGGCGCAGACTGAAGGGGGGACTGAATGGAGGGACCTGGAGAGGCAGCTGAATGGGGGATGGCTGAATCGGGCTGCTGAATTAAGGGAGGGGAGGTTGGCTAAAGGGGGTGCAGCTCAAGGGAGGCTAAAGGGGGTTGGGGGGGCTGAGGGGGTGGGGGCATTGGATCACCCTCATGCGTGGGTGGTTTGGGCGGAGGATGCCCCTCCTTGATGAGGGGTGGAGGGTGCTCCCATTATTGGCGGGGGGGGGAGTGTCAACAGTTGCGCTGTGGGGAGCAGGGCAGCCTGTCCCTTGTTGCTGGGATCAGGGCGCTCGTTCGAAATAGCGGCAGTAAGTGCTGGAAAACCGGCATGTTTGCATAGTCAAGCCATTAGAACCCCTCCCCAGTGACGCTGCTTACGCCATCCACCGGTGGGAGCACGTGGAATCTGGAATGGAGAATCCCCGCACTATTAAGCGTTTAAACACATCCGTCTTCTTGCTTTTTCAATGACATATGCTGTGTCACAAAAACTTCTTTTCCGAGCTCAGTTACCTTCATCAAAATACAGCTAATGCAGAATTATGTTGTAAATCTATTATTCCTGCAGGTAATAAAATTTAAAAAATAGCTCCATTATAGCCATGATATATTGATGCTCCGATACACAGCCATGATGTGGAGATGCCGGCGTTGGACTGGGGTGAGCACAGTAAGAAGTTTTACAACACCAGATTAAAGTCCAACATGCTTGTTTCAAACACTAGCTTTGGGAGCACTGCTCCTCCCTCAGGTTAACCAGAGGAAGGAGCAGTGCTCCCAAAGCTAGTGTTTGAAACAAGCATGTTGGACTTTAACCTGGTGTTGTAAGACTTCTTACTGATACACTGCATCAATGATGTGGCTTCTTTCACCATTCACAAAACAGATTACCTTCCCTTTTTCAGTTGGATGAATGGTTTTGATCAGAGATCAAGCATTCCTGTTCAGGGCAAATATAGGTTAGTGGAAAAAAAACCCACAACAAAACTATGAATGATTCAAGATTGCACATCCTGATAAGCAGTTCACAGTGACACAGGCAAAAATAGTGCAGAGTAGGGAGTGAATGGAAACCAATGAAACACAAGAAACAAGTTGAAATGTGGTGGGTAGAATTACAATGCTGTTGTAATATTACAAGCAACACTCAGCCAACTGATGGGCAATACCTCTCCCTCCCCAATCTAAGTTTTTAATTTCTACTTATACTACAGGATGGCACAGTGGTTAGCACTGCTGCCTCACAGCACCAGAGGCCTGGGTTCAATTCCGGCCTTGTGTGACTCTGTGTGCAGTTTGCACTTTATCCCTGTGTCTGCATGGGTTTCCTCCGGGTGCTCCAGTTTCTTCCCACAGTCCAAAGATGTTCAGGTTAGGTGGGGTTATGGGCTTACGGGGATGGAGTGAGGGAGTGGGCCTAGGTGGGGTGTTCTTTCAGTGGGTCAGTGAAGACTCTGTGGGTCAAATAGCCTCCTTCTACGCTTTAGGAATTCTATGTTTCTATGCGCTGTTCCTTTGATCTCTTATCCCTCATTCAATAATAACAAAACTGGCATGTTTTTCGCAAATTAAACACAGTAGAACACCCAAATTGCTTCACAGGTTTGTAATCATGAGGCACCAGCAGCAGCAGAATTCTACTTAACCACAAACCTATTGGCCCTGCATATTTCCCGCTCTACCGTTATCACCAAGCCAGGGATCAACACTGGTTCAATGAAGAGTGCAGGAGAGCATGCCAGGAGCAGCACCAGGCATACCGAAAAGTGAAGTGTCAACTTTGTGGTGCTACAGCACAGGACTACTTGTGTGCCAAACAGTGGAAGCAGAATGCGACAGACAGTTAATCCCTCAACCAGCAGATCAGGTTTAAGCTCTGCAGTGCGGTCACATCCAGTCATGAATAGCAGTGGACAATTAAACAATTCACTGGAGGAGGAGGCTCCCCATCACCGATAATGGAAGAGACCAGCTCTTCAGTGCAAAAGATAAGGCTGAAGTGTTTGCAATCATCTTCAGCTGTTCGGAGCACTTCTTCTCTGAGAGAATGCTATCAGCGCTTTCCAGATGAACGGCAACTTCTTGGAAGGTGCTCCTGCTGCTGCCTTCAATAGGGCATGGAAGCAGATTATGGAGCTGTACCTTGCACCAAGAAGAGCAGGAACATTACCACCATCAGTAATAGACATGCTATGCTCCCTTTTCCACAGCCACTTGGTTCCCAGCCAGAAAAGAGAGAATGGTCACTGATTTCCTGTTGGACGGAGGCAAGAGCCCAACACAGGGTGGGTCAGCTCTCTTGACATGACGGAGCATTCGTGCCTCAGGAGGCTAAGGATGTCACAGCAGGTCACTCCCAACATCTGGCCTCCCCTGGAATTTAACCTCCTTCTCACTGGGCCAGCTGGTCATGCATTGCCAGTGGTTGATAAGATTTCTGTCACTGGTAAGCCACCACCTGGGTCTCTGCCAATCACCAAGTTGCATGCTCTCTTCTCCTGCAAGGAGAGAAAGTAGAGAGGTTTGAGTGTTCGGAATGACTTGTGTAGAAAGGTGCAAAGGACACCATTTTGTGACTGTGAGGGAAGAGTGCGAGACACAATAGGATGAGGGTAAGAGTGAATGTTGACTGTCCAGATGGGTATATGAAGTGCCTTGAGAGAGGGAAATGACTGTACAGGGTCGTGACTTCAGGAGTGCTGTGCAGGGGAACGCTGGACAAGTCAGATTGTGGGGTTTGGCACCTGAAAGCATTGTACTACTCACCTTTCCTGCCCTCCTGGATCCTCCTGATTCGCTGTCTCCAGGTTGGAGGGACCACACTGCTGCTGCTACCCTTCTTGGCTACTTCCATCACATCTGCTTGATTCAAGAGGCTGTCTTCACCCTCCCCTCCTTGACAAAGTTCTCCTCACTGCAGCTTCGCAGATACCGCAGCGTGACCTCCAGATCAGACTGAGAGATACAGAGAGCAGCCTTCCACAGGTCTCTTCTCCATTCTGGCTGTACACTGAAACATCTAAAGGCAATTTCACCATTCTAACCCATGCTGGGGCCTGTTTAGTTATATCCTTCCTTTGATGGATTATCTTACCCCACTCCCTAAAATTCCCGATTTTTCAGGGAACCCAAAGGCTGGATAATAGTCCTGGGGCTCAAAGGAAAAGCCTCTGCAAAATCTGCCAATTAGTGAATTGGGTCCTCAAACCACAGATATCTCAAACTGCAGAAGATTCCACCCAAAATATTTGTAGAGACTTGAACAATTTGATTCACAAACTGTATATCCAATTCCCATGAAGACTATTCAGGATTAAGATGCTCCAATAACCAGGCTGCTGCTATTTTTACTTGATCTGGTAGAATGTTGCAAGCTAACAAGTTCATCTGTCGTTTCTCTGCCTGTACTGTGCCCAAAGCAATTTTCTCTTGGTGCATTAATTCTAACATTCAGAACCACATTGAATCTTGCATTGAAGTGGACATGAAATATACGTTGTACTTTATTTGAACCATTAGCTTATCAACCAGCAGATCAATTAGACACAGAAATATCCTCACTGTAATTGGAGTCCCAGTTACACAGTCAGAAAGTAATCAAGGGCACAAACCAATTAAATAAATTACAGAACAATTCTTTTGGATTGACAAAATGATGATGTCCTTTAAATCTACCTTTGGATTACTTGACACAAAATCGCAGGCAAAGCATTTGCAGGAATGGGTGTTGTACCAGCGCGGCTATACTATAGTACTGAAAACAGTAACACTTAAGTAGCTAAGTACAATGTTAGGTCAAAATCAACACCGTGGTTCAAGCTGTAAAAACTAGGGAAAACATCAAATGTTTTTGGTAAATTGGCTACCTACTGGTACGTGCCACTGCTGTGCTTCCTTTTTCAGCTAGAAAGACAGAACAACATGGGCTGTATATTCCTTATAGACACACTCATTCTTCTCCATAATGTTACGACACCCTGGGCTAGTGCATGGCCAATTCCAGCCCCGCTTGGCCTGGAGTTGTATTACAATTGAAATTAACTATTCATTCTTCTAAAATACCCAAAGTTTGGATGCCCAATAATTACAGTCACCCAGTTTGTAAATTTAAGCACAACTAATCTTTATTAACGACAATAACTGTAATTAAAAAGCGGTAAATACAACTGGTTAACGATGATCTAATTCCTGACCCACTCTCTTTAACTCACCCCATCCTCTACACACACACAAGACAGACCAACACAGAGGGGAAAGTAGGGTGCAAAGGAAAATAATACGAAAAGTAAAAAGGATAAAAGTCTCTGTTTATGATGGACATCGTCCAGTACATTCAGTCTAGGTCTTCAGTTGGAGATTCTTGATTTCCATCTATAATGGTTTTCACTGTGGATCCATCACAATCTCAAGATTTCTCTGTAGATTCAGAAACAGCACGCAGGAAACCTTTTTGGAGAAAGAGAGCAACCAACTCACAGCTTTTCTCTCAGCATCCAGGGGAGTCCAGTTTCCTTCCTGGGTCCTCTGAAAAATCTCCCACTTGACTGAAACCGATCACGGTCTGTTGCCAGGCAGAATACAATCTTTGGCCAATCCACTGGCCAACTAATTGAACTGAATCCCTCCGATCTTGTGGGTGCCAGAAAGCCTGATATCTTGTGTTCAAAATCTAAGTCTTCATCACACAGTGTACCAATTTGCAACTTTTGAATTCCTCCCTCCCTCATTTTGACATAAAGGTTTATGTCTATTAAATATCCATGAATCAAAAAGAATAACAACAAAGTAAAAGAAATGGAAAATAAGGGAATCAGCTGGTAGGGTCTTTACACACCTCCCTCCCTAAAATTAATGAAATGTCAGGGCATGTACTTTTCATTATGAGGTATGCAAGACATAAATCACAGACATATATCAATTCATCCTTTTTTGTTATATAAGTCCCCCCTCCTCCCAGTTCCTACACTGGTAACTAATCAGCCCTTAAACCCATGACAAAGCACCTGCTATCAAATTATCCCTTCCAGGGATGTTTATCATTTTAATATTGAACTATTTAATGTTGTTATAATAAACCCAAATGGAATAATCTTGCGTTCCGAGTTTTAAACCTTTCTGTAAATGCAAGTGGATTATGATCCATATAAACTAAGCTTTGTTTATTGTCATGTAAGACATATACTTCAAAGTGCTGAAGGGCGAGTAGCAATGCTGAGGTTTCGTTTTCAATGGCAGAATACTATCTTTGGTACCGACTTAGTTTTTAAAAAAATATCCCACTTACCTCTCTATTCCTACATCGTCATCTTGTAGTAGCTCTACCCCCCATTCCCAAGTTGCCGGCATCCGAGGCCATTTTAAAAGATTTGATGAAATCCAGGGCGGTCAGCACTGGTTCGCTCACTAACATGGCTCTCAATCTCCCAAACTCTACTTGTCATTCTGTGGACCATACTATATTCATTTGTTTCGGCAACATAGCAACATGCGCTGATTTTCCGCCACTAACTGAGCCAGTCTTTGTGGGTCCAGTCGAGACGCATATTATTTTATTGGTTCAGAATCACGTATGTCTGCATCATGATTAGTTAATGTAGTGCACCTTGGTGTGTCCCTACAAATCTGTCCATATTTATTCAATATCTTTATTCGATCTTTTTGTTGTTCTTCTTCCAAATAGGCAAACTCAGACTGTAATGGTTCCAGAATGTCCATATTTGTTAGTAATACCACAGGAGGGTCATTCTGTGAACTGTTGACCTCTTCGCCTACCTCACTCTTCCTATATCTGTCCTCTTCCACTAATAATAATAATCTTTATTATTGTCACAATAGGCTTACATTAACACTGCAATGACTTCTACCACCTACACACTCATTCATTCCTATCCTCTTCCTTACGATGGTATTTCTTCAACATATTTATGTGGCCTAATCGGTCCTTATTCCTACGGTCTAAAGAATCGATTAAGTAAGTCACCTTCCTCAACCTCCTAACTACCTTATAAGAGCCACTGAATTCTGCTTTCAGATGTTCACCCTGCAATGGCAACAATACTAGTACCTCATTTCCAGCCTTTAATTCTTTGGACCTGGAATGTTTGTCTGCTCACATTTTCATTCTTGCTCCGGAAACGTTTAAATTACTCTCAGGCTACCTGACAAGCTCCTGTGAGACTTTCCAGAAACGTGGACACGTAATCCAACATTGAGGATTCATCCTGTTGTTTTAGAAACTTCTCTTTCAACAACTTTAATGGACCCCTTATTTCATGCCATAAACTCATTCTAATGGGCCAAACTGAGTAGATTTGTTCACAGAATCTCTGGTTGCAAATAGTAAAAATCCAATCGCTCATCCCAATATCTTGGATATTCATGGCACTAGGTCCTAATCATGGTTTTGAGCGTCTGACAATATCTGTCCAAAGCTGAGTTTGTGGCTGATAGGCAGTTGTTTTTAATTGTTTGATACCTAAACTTCAAATTATCTTCTGGAAAATGTGAGACATAAAGTTAGAGCCCTGATCAGGTTGTACTTTGAAGGGTAGGCCAAAGCGTGTGAAAACCTGCATCAACCTTTCCACTACTACCTTAGCTGTAACTGTTCTCAAAGGTATAGCTTCTGGGAATTGGCCATAAGAATGTACTAACGCCCTGCCTTCATTTTAGGCAATGATCCTACACCGTTTACCAATACCCGACTGAATGGTTCTTCAAACACTGGTATGGGTATTAAAGTTGTGGGTTTAATCACATGTTGTTGTTTACCTATATCCTGACAGGTATGAAAGGTTATACAGAATTGTACTACATCCTTATGCAGTCATGGCCAGGAAAAATGCCTGTTGACTGTTGCCTGAGCTTTCCGAATTCCCACATGTCCTGACATTGGTATCTCATGTGCTACACGCAGGACTGCCCTATATTTGGGTGGTACCGCTATCTGATGAACAACCATCCATTTCTCATCCACAGGTCTATGAGAATGTCTCCACTTCCTCATCAGAACTCTGTTCTTAATATAATAGCACTCTGTAACCTCCTCAGCCTCTACATCTGTAAGATCTGATTGTGGTAATCTCTGCAACTGTCCCATGGGCCTCAATTAATTAATCTACCCTGTCTAATCCTGTTAGAATTTTATAAATTTCTATGAGATTCCCCCTCACTCTTCTTAACTCCAATGAACCTAATCCTAACCGATTTAGTCTCTCGGCATATGACAGTTCCGCCACCCTCGATATCAGCCTGGTAAACCTTTGTTGCACTCCCTCCATAACAAAAACACCCTTCCTCAGAAAAGGACACCAAAACTGCACACAATACTCCAGGTGTGGCCTCACCAATGCCCTATACAATTTAAGTAAAATGTCTCTGTTCCTATACTCAAATCTTCTCGCTATGAAGGCCAACATACCATTTGCCTTCTTTACTGCCTGCTGCACCTGCGTGCTTACTTTCAGTGACTGATGTATGAGGACACTAAGGTCGAGCAGAGTCTCCCTCCATCTGCACCCATTCAAATAATAATCTGCCTTCCTATTTTTGCTACTAAAGTGGATAACCTCACAATTATCCACTTTATGCTGCAGCTGCCCACTCATTCAGCCTGTCCAAATCCCGCTGAAGCATCTCTGCATCCTCCTCACAGCTCACCCACCCACCCAATTTTGTGTCACCTGCAAATTTGGAGATAATACATTTAGTTCCCTCGTCTAAATCATGAATATATAATGTGAACAGTTGGTGTCCTAGCACAGATCCCTGCGAGACCCTAGTAGTCGCTGCCTGTCAATCAGAAAAAGACCCATTTATTCCAACTTTTTGCTTCCTGTCTGCTAACCAGCTTTCTATCCATCATAAGATACCACAATCCCATGCACTTTAACTTTATACAGTAATCTGCTGTGTGAGATCTTGTCGAAAGCCTTCTGAAAGTCTAAATGAACCACATCCCCCGGTTCTCTCTGGTCAACTCTATTAATTACATTTTCAAAGAGTTCTAGTAGATTGGTCAAGCATGATTTCCCATTCTTAAATCCATGCTGACTTTGTCTATTTACACCACTACTTTCCAAATGCTGTGCAATGAAATCCTTGATAATGGACTCCAGCAACTTCCCTATTACTGACATTAGGCTCACCGGTCTATAGTTCCCTGATTTCTCCCTATCTCCCTTTTGAATAGAGGGCTTTGAGCTACCTTCCAATTTGTAGGAACCATTCCAGATTCCAACAAATTTCTCCACTTATCCCATTCACTAATACCTTAGCTTTCGTTGAACTCTCTGGGGGGGAAAACCAAATCCCTCTCCAGTAAGAGAGTTTGTGTAGCACCTGTGTCCCTTACAATAGTTGTGGGGTTGGCTACATCAGTTGATGAGTATGGGGTGATGTTCTCCTGAGACAACAACCCTGCATATCTTTCATCGACTTCATTCATCACAACTGCGCCCACAGCAGTGTTTACCTCAGCTCTCCTAAGTCCAGTTAGAGCTACAGTCTGTCCCCAAGTATTCTACATTTGTGTTCTCTTTTTTAGAATCCTCCTTATGAACCCCAGCAAGTCCCTCGGGCTTTCATCGCAAATTCCAACATGCTGAACTAACATGTCCCACTTTATTGCAATGGTAACACCTCGGCCTTCGAGTCTCACCTCTATCATAGATTATCATAGAATTTACAGTGCAGAAGGAGGCCATTCGGCCCATCGAGTCTGCACCGGCTCTTGGAAAGAGCACCATACCCAAGGTCAACATCTCCACCCAATCCCCATAACCCAGTAACCCCACCCAACACTAAGGGCAATTTTGGACACTAAGGGCAATTTATCATGGCCAATCCACCTAACCTGCACATCTTTGGACTGTGGGAGGAAACCGGAGCACCCGGAGGAAACCCACGCACACACGGGGAGGATGTACAGACTCCGCACAGATAGTGACCCATGCCGGAATCGAACCTGGGACCCTGGAGCTGTGAAGCAATTGTGCTATCCACAATGCTACCGTGCTGCCCTCAGTACTTTCCTTCCTGATCTGAGGAGATGATCTCGGGGCATTCCCAGCTATCCATTCTTTTCACTTCCCTACTTTCTATATTTTTCAACATTATGGGAGCGAAAGAACAAAAGTTTGAATTTGTGGATCAGCTCATAATCGTCAGCCAATATTGCTGCTTGACCAGTGGTTTTCACCCTTTGGTCTTCAACATGGGTTCTTATCACAGAAGGTAGTGAATTATTCAATTCTTCCAAGAGAATGAGCGGAAGCAAAACTCTCTCTCTCTTTTGCTTCTTCCTTTCTCTCCAATTCCAACCTCCTTGTTTCAATATCCATTTGAAAAGTTCTTTCTTTTTGCTGTATCTAATTCTCTTTCTCTTTGCTGCATCTCTAATTGTTTAGTTTGTACCTGGCACCCAGGCTGCATTTCTGGTATCTCTTTCAAATTTAAATGCTGCATGATCATTTTATTTATCTCTACCTTCCCAGCTTTAGACAGTACCTCCATTTTTAATTAATTTGTCAATTCAATGAGTTTGTCTTTTCAAACCTCTTGTAATTAAACCAAAGGTAGGTCTTCCACCCAAAGAAAAACCTTAGCAGCTTCCAGGGCCATTCTGTTATGATATTACAAACCTGGTCCCTCTTTAATATATACTTTTCGCCCAAACATCGCCATCTACCGTTCCAAAGATCACGGGATCGAGCACCCAAATTATGTTACGACAGCCTGAGCTGTGCATGGTCAATTCCAGCCCCACTTGACCCAGAGTCGCAAACAACTGAAATTAACCACTCATTCTTAGAAAACACCTGAAGTCTTTGGCTACCCGATAACTACAGTCACCAGATTTGTAAGTTTAAACACAATTAATATTTATTAACAAAAATAGGCAGCAAGTACAACTGGTTAACTGTTAATTCCTACCCCCCTGGCGACGAGGGAATTTTAACATTGATGTCATTGCAGTGTTAATGTAAGCCTACTTGTAACAATAATAAAGATTATGATTATTACACAGAGGGGAAAGAGCGATGTAAAGGCAAATCATACAGAAAGTAAAAAGGACAAAGGTCTCTGGGCGGGATTCTCCCGCAACTGGCCGGATGGCCCGATGCCAGCGCCTAGAGCGGCACGAACCACTCCAGCATCGGGCAGACCGGAAGGTGCGGAATCCTCTGCACTTCCAGGGGTAGGCCCGCATCGGAGGAGTTGGCGCTGCGCCAACCGGCGCTGATGGGCTGGCACAAGTTGGCGCATGCGCAGAACCGCTGGCGTGGTTCCTGTGCATACGCAGGGGGTTTCTTCTCCGCACCGGCCATGGCGGAGGACTACAGAGGCCAGTGTGGTAGGAAAGAGTGCCTCCATGGCACAGGCCTGTCCACAGATTGGTGGGCCCCGATCACGGGCCAGGACACCGTGGGAGCCCCCCCTCCGGGGCGGGATCCTTCCGCTCCCCCCCCCCCCCCCCCCCCCCCCCCCCCGAGGACTCACCTGGCCGGCCAACAAGCCAGGTCCCACCGTGATGGACCATGTCCATTTCACGCAAGTGGGACCGGCCAAAAATGGGCAGCCGCCCGGCCCACTGGGGCCCGGAAAATTGTCCTGCTGTGGATTCCCCTGAGCTGCTCTCTCCAGTAGGTTTAGTTGTGAGATCCTGGCCTGTTTGTGTCTCTGGCCCTCTCTTCCTTATTACAAAATGATCCATTTTAAATTTTACAGTCCTGTTGCTTGTTTGCTGCTGACAAGTGGAGGAATCATAATTGCGCCCAGAGCACGTGTTCTGGGTGTGTGACCGGTTCTCTGCCATTGCTTCTCCTGGGTCAGCGCACTGACATCAGAGGAAGCGGTGTTTCTTGCTGGATGTGGGGCATCTGCACTGACGAGCGGAGACGCCTGCACAGCATGCCAGCATTTTGAAAGCCGATTGCATCCGTCATTTTTAAAGCCAGGTTTAGCTGGCATTTTAAAAAACTGGTTCCTGCGGCTGTTGAGCATTAATCCCCGTGAATGGGAATGCCGTGAAGGATTCCACGACACTCCCGACATCTGCCCACAACCCACCTGTGGGTCACGACCCTGACTTTGAAAATAACTGCTTTGACCCTGCAGTTGAATCCTGGAATCAGTATGTGGAATGCCTATGTTACTTTTTCAGGGCAAATAACATTACCAAACAGGAGTGGCAGACAGTGATTCTATTGACAGCCTGTGGGGCGCACACATTCGGGATAATTAAGGGCCTTACATTTCTGGCAGATATGCTAGTATTTGACCAGCTTTGGTGGGCGACCACTTTAACCTGATGTTTTTAAACGGTGTCCCGATCTCCTTCTGCAGTGAGGAACTCCAGCGGGTGGGAGTGCCTCAGTGCAGGAAGTGGGACTAAGTGCGGCCTCGTCAGGACGTTCCCTGTGGAGGCCCCGTGTCTACCTGAATTGGCATTTAATAGCGTGGTATTTCTTGGCACTCCGAGCGCTGGGAAACATCTGGCTAAATGCGCTCGCTACAAGACTCTGTTCCCATTCGGGTAGATCGCGCCCACAGACTTCTGGGGTCTCTGACTCAGAATTGATCATTCGCCCGCCTTCGGATTGTTCTCTACCCAGAGAATCCAGCCGCAAGCGTCGTTCTCCGGCTAGGTATTTGCTGGCCGACCCGGTCCCTCCACCTGCCAGCAATGTGCCGAAGCCCAAGCATCTGTGTCCTCCGTCGCCATCGGGACTCTGCCAATTTCTCCTGCTTTTTCCTCATCATCAGTATTTTTGACTTCTTATTCTACTCCTTGTATTCATCATCCTCGTCGTTCTCTTTGGGGGGGTCTTTGGAATTTGGGTGGGAGGGGGTAATAGCCTGCAAGAGATACAAGGGGCGGGGTTGATTGTTTTCCCATTGTAGTTTGAGGAGTATGAGCTCCCCCACTAACTATGAGGCTGATACCCATGTTGTATAACAGGTTGGCCAATCAGGAATGGCCAAGACTGAGAGTGGCTAGCTATGAAGAGAGATTGAGTAGATTAGGATTATTTTCATTAGAAAGACGGAGGTTGAGGGGGGACCTCATTGAGGTCTACAAAATCATGAGAGGTATCGACAGGGCAGATAGCAAGAAGCTTTTTCCCAGAGTGGGGTGCTCAATTACTAAGGGTCACGAGTTCAAGGCGAGAGGGGAAACGTTTAAGTGAGATATGCGTGGAAAGTTCTTTACGCAGAGGGTGGTGGGTGCCTGGAACGCATTGCCGGCGGAGGTGGTAGAGGCGGGCACGATAGCGTCATTTAAGATGTATCTAGACAGATACATGAATGGGCAGGAAGCAGAGGGATACAGATCCTTAGAAAATAGGCAGCAGTTGTAGATAGAGGATCTGGATCGGCACAGGCTTGGAGGGCCAAAGGGCCTGTTCCTGGGCTGTAATTTTTCTTTGTTCTTTGTTCTTTGGACTCGGTAAGTATAACTGGGCACCATGTAAATAGTAGTTCTTATAAATAAACGTTTTCTTTTGTTTACTTGTCGGACTCCCCTCGTCTTTATTAAAGAAACGAGTTTCAATACAGTGTACTTACAGAACCTTAAGCGTTCCTGAAAATTGTAGCTTATGCCCTTGAAAAGAAACATTTAGCGGCAGCACAGGGTAAATAATAGGTCAACTGATATGAAAGTAGCATGTTGCCATCAAAACAGATGCAAGACATTTCAATCAGCGTGAAGTAAAAACTCAGCCAGCCTAGCAGCATCTGTAGCGAGTAAAATAGAGTTAACATTTCGAGTCCAATTTGACTTTTCTTCGGAAATTCTCTCTTCACGAATTCTGTCAGATCTGCTGAGTTTTTTTGCAGGATTTTCTTCCTTTACTTCAGATTTCCAGCATCTGCCGTATTTTGCTTCAATCACCACGAAAACCGACTTGGAACAAAGTGAAAACAGTAGACGACAAATAACCAACATTTCAGTCGTCAGTTTCTTCCAAACACAGAAGCGTGCAAACTAAATCCTAATAAATCCTGTCGCTGTGTGTGCAGTGAGCAAGTGACGGCAAATTGCTCAATGATACACTTTTGTATCAGTGAGAAGCTGCGAATGTGAAGCCAGGTTTGATGGAGCAGCTGGTCTTTCCTTCCATTTTAATACAAAAAATGACATTTTAAGCAGGTTTAATTCCCTTGCACTTAGATCTCAATTATTAGAGCCTGGAACAGGTATTTTGAAAGTGAAGCAAAACAGATACACTACTGTAACATCCTCTAATATGGCAATGCTCAAGGAACCTTCTTCAACAGAAGAGTTATGTAAAAACATCATGTGACATACGCTTTGCAATAAACAATATTAGTTTCCTTGGCCCAAATGCAACATTGCAACATGAATGTTCTCTGCTGTGTTAGCTGGTTCATTTAGCTCCAAACAGCAGACTGAGGTTTCAGGATCCCCCTATAAAAAGAAAGAAGATCTTGAAATTGTATAGCACCTTTAATAAATATGCAGACTGCCTGAAGCTGCAGCCAGTTAGCGGCAGCTGTGTGGTGATCTCCAATGGTTACCAATATATACATAATCGCCATCACCTGTTGCCAGCAGCCAAATCAACGGCAGCAGCTGGATCAATCAGATCGACCATTGTTCCAGAACCCCTGGCCCCACCCGCCTCCCTCAAACCAGATGACGTTGGAGACTTGCATGGCCTTCACACCGCACAAACGATGCACCGTGCATGCCCAACACAATGCACACTGCCGATAGGACAGTCCCACCTGCACCTGTTGGTGTCGATACACATTACAGACACTTGAACAGGCCCAACACAAGGTATCATGACTTCATCATGCCTTAAAACTGTCTGGATTGACCAAAGTCATTCTGTCAATTTTGCTTTTACCATTCCCCCAATTTATCCTAAAAGAAGGGGTGTAAGTGCACACAATAGACACACAACGCACTGTGTACTAGTTGCAAGAGTCAATTGGAGTTCTATTGTTCAAGTGCACACAGTGGGCACACAACATACTATGCACAAACTGCAAGAGTCAAACTGGTGTTTCATTGTTTGTACAGACTGTTGTTTGCTTCTGTAAATTCATTGCTCTGTTTGCGTATACTCAGTTGTACATAGTTTTCCGCGTACCCTGCTGTATCTCACACCTCCGGGGGCCCAAACTAAATGTGGAGGATGTAGGCCGGGTTATCACATGACTATGTGATGACGTGGTCAGGTGGAGCGTCACGTCGGTTGCTTGGCAGAATTGTCCGGTACTTCAGGCAGTGTAAGTGTGTTAATGAAGCTTTGTATCTTAATTAATACATCTCCCGTTTGTTCACAGTCCCTTGTGCAGCTGTTGATTTAACGGACCATACAGAATTGCAAGCAGCACACGTTAATTAATCTCTCTCAGACTGTCATGATTAATACTTTTCTGTAGTTCAGGCATTCCCAAACTGGGGTCCACCCAGTTCTCCAAAAGGGCTTGCTCTGATTGGCCCATTTCATTTTTCTGATCTTGCTGTTGCTGGGCAGTAGGGCCGAGGTGAGGCAGGAGATGAATGAGCCAGAAGTGGGGAAGTGGTCGCATTGACAATGAGTGGCTGCTCACAGGTGAGTATGTGTGTGAGAGAGAGGGATGAATGTGCGAGAGAGAAAGGGGTGTGTGCGTGTATGTATATGCATGTGTGACAGACAGGGGTGAGTGTATGTGTGTGATAGAGAAAGATATGTGTGTTAGAGAGAGGGATGAATATCTTAATGTGAGAGAGGAATGAGTGTGTATATGTGAGAGAGGTATAAGTGTTTATGAGAGATAAGTGTGTGTGTGTAAGAGAGAGAAGGGTGAATGTGTGTGTGTGAGATGAGTGATTGTGTATGTGAAGGGGTGTGTGTGTGTGAGAGAGAGAAGGGTGAATGTGTGTGTGTGTGAGGGGTGAGTGTGTGTGAGAGGGTGACTGTGTGTGTGAGAGGGGCGAGTGTGTATGTGAAGGGGGAGGATGTGTGAGAGAGAGGGATGAGTGTGTGTGTGAGAGAGAGGTATGTGTACGTAAATGTGTGTGTGTGTAAGAGAGAGAGAGATGTAGGGCGAGATTCTCCGATCCCCGCCGGGTCGGAGAATCACCGAGGGTCGGCGTGAATCCCGCCCCCACCGGCTGCCAAAATCTCCGGCCCTCGAAAAGTCAGCGAGGCGTGAATCGCGCCGCCTGCCCCGGAAAATGGCGGGGACCGGCACGACTCAATGGGCCCCGGGGCTGCCCAAAGTCTCCGGCCTGCGATGGGCCAAAGTCCCGCTAGTTTTTTGCCGGTCCCGCCGGCGTGGATCAGACTAGGTCCCTTACCGGCGGGACCTGACGGCGTGGGCGGGCTCCAGGGTCCTGGAGGGGGTGCGGGTTGAGGATTCTGGGTCTGTACTTGTTGGAGTTTAGAAGGATGAGGGGGGATCTTATTGAAATTTAAAGGATACTGCGAGGCCTGGTTAGAGTGGACGTGGAGAGGATGTTTCCACTTGTAGGATAAAGTAGAACCAGAGGACACCATCTCTGACTAAAGGGACGATCCTTCAAAACAGGGATAAGGAGGGGCTTCTTCAGCCAGAGGGTGGTGAAATGTGCAACTCTTTGCCGCAGAAGGCTGTGGAGGCCAAATCACTGAGTGTCTTTAAGACAGAGATCGGTAGATTCTTGGTTAATAAGGGGATCAGGGGTTATGGGGAGAAGGTAGGAGAATGGGGATGAGAAAAATATTAGCCATGATTGAATGGCGGAGCAGACACGATGGGCTGGGTGGCCTAATTCTACTCCTATGTCTTATGGTCTTATGGTGTTGGGTGGTCACGAGAGATTCCATGGCTCAAAAGGTTAGGGAGACGCTGCTCTAGCCAATGCTCCCACAGAGACCACCAGCATTTTCTACTGAAGTAAAACATTAAACAAAAATATCAAAAGAGGTTGCTGTTAAATGTAGAGCCTTCAACTGATTTTTAAGAGAATAAATGGCTAAGGGTGTGGAAGAATTGAACTCATTCTAACTGTGGTATTTTGTTGCTCAGAAGGACAGAGAGAGGTCACACAGTTTATCAGCATCTTTATGTAAAAGGTGAATGGGGGAAGGTAATGTGAATTTAATGGTGTTTAGTTAACTACATACTACATAAAACATGTAGGATAAGCTTTAAAAATGTGAAACAACCAAAATAACAGGAGTGAAAATATATTAACAAAGTCCATCAACAGCTAATAGATTCCTGTTGATTGATTGATATTCCCAGCCTTTATTTTCATCTCCTGGTGACTTTGCCTAATAGATAATACAATTTGCAAGCACTCACAGAATGACATCATGCTTCCATGTTAAAAGCATTATTAGGGATTTCATCTCACAAGGGATGTTTTCAATGCCAAAGACAAAGATATAAGTTTCCAAATATGATATGACAAGCATTATTGTTAGCTATATATTACAAAGTGACAATGGGACCCTTTGACTGTCCGATACATATTAAAGATTCTGTTCAATTATATTTCTTTTTATGAAAGATGAAATAGACATTTCATTCCTAATGGGTTCTGCATCAAGGATTATGTAAGGGGAATTTGACTATTTTATTACCTTTTGTCTTCCACTCCACTAGAGAAGCCTGCATTCAACCTGTCTTTAGGGCTTGTTACAATCCAACAAATCACGGATACATCGACTGTGGGACTGAGGTTTCAATTCAGCGTTTCTCTCCATTTTTTCTCTGGTCAGAGACCTTTCCGCATTTACTTAGTTTCAACACGATTCTTGATTAATGTGAGTCAACAACCGAAATGATATACTATTCAACACAAATTGTTAATCTCACAGGGTGAATGGATTGGAAACTGAATTATTCTTGCAGTATACCCCAGCGAGTAAAATAGAACTGTTGCCACAGTCCCAGAGGACTATAGGCTGCTCTGCCCTTTGAGAGCTGACTCTTGGTGATTTAACCTGAGGATTACCACATCTCGGGTGAGGAACAAGGTTGAGAAGGTGAGGACTTCAGGAATAACTTCAGCCAGTACAAAAATTGTTGGCGTCGCTCCGCATTGCAAACCAGCCTTCCAGCCAACTGAGCTAACCGACACCCAACACCAGCTAATAATATCGGACACAGCAGGCAGGATTCTCTGTCCTGCCAGACCCGTTTTCTGGTGCTGGCAGTGGGATCCTCTGTCCTGGCAGTTGGCCAATGGGGTTTCTCATTGTGGCCATTCCCCCCCCCCCCACACCGTCAGAAAACCCGCAGGCATGAGTGCCACTGGCAAAGTGATGACATCTTTTGCAGTTGCTGCATTCAATCAGATCGTTTTGCACCTGTGCACTACTTTTTCATTACTTTATGTACGTGGAGGCCCAAACCCCTTTGCTCTTCCATAATCCTAACTCCTTGTCATTGAGAAAATATTCTGATTTCTTAGGACCAAAGTTCATGACCACGATGTTAATGTGAAGGCATATTGGCCACAGGGTGGCAGAAGGTGGTGACGTGGGTAGATGGAGAGGGTGGGGAGGAGAGGTGGGGTGGGGAGGAGGGGTGTGGGGGGGGGGCGCAGTATCATGTGGGAAAACTGAAGGCAAGTTCAGCATTTCTGTCACTGGCATTTTAATACAGCCAACTCATCATCATTGTGGATCCAGTTTCAGTGTGGATTGCACGGCACAAGGGTCGATGAGAACCACACGGCAGAATGTAAATTCCAGTACTTACGGGGCCGATCCAAACTTGGAACTTGGAAGAATTTGTATTTGGAAGCGAGGGGAAATAAGATATGAATGAATTGTGAATACGCAACTCCTGCTCTGCACTTTGATAAAACCCCCTTTTTGTTACAGCTGGGGCTGTGAGGAACTGGAGAGGTATTCTCCTCTGAACCTGTAGGGAAAAAACCTGCTGCTGAGACAAAGAAGGTTTGACCGGAGCTGGTCAGTTAACTCAAATGGTCACCAGTGGGAGCATCGTGCCACAATCCTGGATTCAGTGTGAAAAGTGCTTTAAACTACCGAACTAGAAATTACCCAACGAGGAAGAGAAATTCCAAGGGGAGGTCCAACAATTCATAATTAATTTAAAAAGTTAGGGCAGCACGGTGGAGCAGTGGGTTAGCCCTGCAGCCTCACGGCGCCGAGGTCCCAGGTTCGATCCCGGCTCTGGGTCACTGTCCGTGTGGAGTTTGCACATTCTATCCGTGTTTGCGTGAGTTTCGCCCCCACAACCCAAAGATGTGCAAGGTAGGTGGATTGGCCACTCTAAATTGCCCCTTAATTGGAAAAAATGAATTGGGTACTCTAAATTTATATTTTAAAAAGTTAAAGATCGTATCAAACTTAAAGAAAAGCACATAATTGCACATAGATGGGTGGCAGGGTGTCAAAAACAGCAAAGAATGACTAAAAGATTAATAAGGAGGGAAACATCAGAGGATGAGAGAAAGCGAGCTCGAGTCAGATAGGAAGAGTTTCTATAGATATTTTTAAAACGAGAAAAGCTATCAAAGTGAGCCCTGGTCGATTAAAAAGTGAGTCTGGGGAGATAATAATGGAAAATAAGGAGATGGCAGATGATTGAATTAGTATTTTGCAGCGGTCTCCACTATAGAGAGTATAAATAACATCCCAGGAATAGCTGTCAATCAGGAATTGGAAGGAGGGAAGGAACTCATGAAAATTACAATCACCAGGGGAGTGGTGCTTAACAATTCGTTTGAGCTGCAAGTCCTCAGGACTTCATCATCTTGTCTTAAAAGAAGTGACTAGTGAGATCGCTGATGGGTTAGTTTCAATTTTCCAAAACTTCCTACATTTGGAGAAGGTTCCTTTAGATTTTTTTTAAATTAGAAATTCGAACAGTACAGAACAGAACAGGCCCTTCGGGCCTCGATGTTGTGCCGAGCAATGATCACCCTACTCAAACTCACGTATCCACCCTATACCCATAACCCAACAACCCCCCCCCCCCCTTAATCTTACTTTTTAGGACACTACGGGCAATTTAGCATGGCCAATCCACCTAACCCGCACATCTTTGGACTGTGGGAGGAAACCGGAGCACCCGGAGGAAACCCACGCACACACGGGGAGGACGTGCAGACTCCGCACAGGCAGTGACCCAGCCGGGAACCGAACCTGGGACCCTGGAGCTGTGAAGCATTTACGCTAACCACCATGCTACCGTGCTGCCCCCAACCGTGTAGCCCCATTAATGGAATGAAAATCTGGTAGGTTCTGTGAAGGGGAAATGATCTTCCCTGCCAGACATTTGTAGTTCGGTTGATGCTTAGGCAGTAAAGTTGAAAATCTATCTCTGGGAGATGATAGCTATTCTCTTTTTGGAGCCTGGTTTCAGAGGCTCTCTGTGACATTTAGTTGGTTCGAAATTAAATATTTTTCAAGTCAATAGAAAATAAAATTAGCCTGGTGAAAACTCAGCTGCTGATTCTCCATTTCATTCTGACATAGATTAACTTCACCACGCCATCTCCCACAGTAAGTTGCAAGTGTTTCCCTATGAGTTCCATGGCCTTTGTTTCAAAGGTAATGGCAGGTTTAAAGGTGGAGAAACCTCCTCATCTGCATCTCTGCCCCATCCCCAGTATCCTTCCTTTCACAGATACTGGGCTGAATTTTATTAGCCCTCTGGTGACAGATCAGAAGGTGGGAGGGCTTTTAAAATGGAGGCAGGATGCATCTGGAGGAAAGTCTTCTCACCGCCATGTGATATTCCCAAAAGTGGGAAAGGCAGTGGTTTGGCTGCCTTCCTTGAGTCAGGGGACAATTAATTAAATTAGTTGGCCAACCAAATGCCATTTTCCCATGATAAGGGGAATAAGAGGAAGTAGATTTAGGACTGAGTTTAGGAGGAACTTCTTCACCCAAAGGGTTGTGAATCTATGGAATTCCTTGCCCAGTGAAGCAGTTGAGGCTCCTTCATTACATGTTTTTAAGGTAAAGATAGATAGTTTTTTGAAGAATAAAGGGATTAAGGGTTATGGTGTTCGGGCCGGAAAGTGGAGCTGAGTCCACAAAAGATCAGCCATGATCTAATTGAATGGCGGAGCAGGCTCGAGGGGCCAGATGGCCTACTCCTGCTCCTAGTTCTTATGTTCTTATGTTCTTATGATGTCAGGGGTTTACCAGTTTTGGCACAGCCTTCTGCCATGTGAGGAGAACACGGGCTATACCACAGGCAGCTTCTCGATGGAGACCTTTCTTTCCGACCCATTGACAGGCTCCCCAATAGAGCTGCTTCAGAGTCACTGAGGCTTGTTGTCAGAGATCGACTGAGATCGTCCAATCAGCTTCCAGGTCCCCACAGGTGGTAGGGAACATTGGAACACACTGGAGGCTATTTCCCGGTGGCAGCCCGTGTGTTGGGAGCGGGTGCAGGAGTGGTTGGCCATTGCTCCAGACAGGCTTAGAGGACCTCCCTGCCCACTACGGTTCAGGGTACGTAGAAGCGTAGTGGTATAGTTATTGGGCTAGTAATCTAGAGACCCAGCTAAATGCTCTGGGATCCTGGGTTCAAATCCCACCACGGCAGATGATGAAATTTGAATTGAATAAAAATCTGAAATTAATAGTGACCGTGAAACAATTGTCATAAGAATCCATCTGGATCACTAATCCCCTCTTGAGAAGGAAATCTGATATTCTTAGCTGGTCGGGCCTATATGTGACTCCAGATCCACAGCAAAGTGGTTGACTCTTAATTGCCACAGGATCATTCTTCCATTCATTTAATGGAATGAAAATCTGGTAGGTTCTGTGAAGGGGGAAATGATCTTCCGTGCCAGACATTTGTCGTTCAGTTGATCGTTGATTCTTAGGCAGTAAAGTTGAAAATCTATCTCTGGGAGTTCAAGAGTGTGTGATGATTCCTGATATGCAAGTTTGCAATATATATATATTTAAAATTACACAGGTTTAATGGAATCATCTACACATTAAAGACATGGATATCAATGATTGATTTAAATAATAGACTGCAGATATGTGCATATTCTCTCTATTATTCAGATTAAGTAATTGAAACTTGGGATACTCCTAAATCATAATTGGAATTTATCCAAATGTTCAATATATCACATTATCACATTCCAGGAAATGACTTCAAGGCTATAATTTAATTGGCTCTAATTCAATTCTCCTGTCTGAATGATGTTTAGTAATTTAAACTTGGGTCTCATGGTTTAAAATATCCCCTAAACCTCTCCGTTAAATGAAAGCCTGAAAATTCATTCCTAATTATCCAGTATTGTACCATTCAAGTCCGATTGGTTGGGCCTGGCTGAAACATTTAAACCTTGTTCTAATTTATCAAAAGATTACAAGATAGTGACTGATTAACTTAATTTATCCATCCAAAACAACGCTATCATAGTGTTTCCTCTTTCGGAATATGTAGTAAGTGTGTTTCCTGCTTCCTAAACTGGGGTTCATTTGAAGTGCCTCCCCAGGCAAAGAGGAAGTGAGGTACCTCAGATTTCTCGGTCTTTTATAATATTCCTCTGATGTGCAGTTGGCTTGTGTCCACTTCTTTCATAAAATGGCTACAGTCACAATTAATCTAAAGAGTAAGTAAACGTTGTTTGGAGTACATTTTGTGCAAAACCAAATATGCCACTGGTGTGCGGAAAGAACTAATTACAAATCTGGTTTCATTCTCTGTTTGAACAGGCAGTCATGTAAGTTTAGCTGTGGGTCAATGATGCCATTGGAGAGAGTGCATTGGTCCTCTGAAAAGACCCGTAAAAAAATCAATGAGCTATTGATGGATAAGATGATTGTTTTGGGTTTTTCACAGATGGCAACTTCAAAGCTTTTATTTTCATTAATAAGCAGTTTTAATTATTTGTACTTTCTGCCTGTGAAAATTCTGGCAACTAACAATTGCCAAAACATTTCTATACCGTATCATTGGCTCTAACGAACTCTGTTCAACCACTGACTTAGCGATATGACTTTAAATAAATATATAATTAAAACCTCCAGAAGGGAAATAAAGCCATGACATGGTCAGGTTCGCTTGGTCTAGTTTTATAAACATTGATTTTTTTAAAAGACATCGATAAATGCAAAGTCTAGCATGACACAAGAATGCAGATGTTCGGCCTTCCCAGACAATGCCCCAGTTGCTGATTAGGAAATGCTGACCTGAACCCAGAGCTATCAACACGGAGAAATGGATACGGAGTTTTCCTAGGCATCTCCAACAAATTGGCTATGGGCTAACATTGGCAAAGGCTTGGGAACAGACTGTACTCTTTGTCCTGAAATTTCCGTGGTTAGCGAGAGAAAATTGAAAAATAAACAATAAATTAATCAAAATACAAAAGAAGCGAGACAGTGGGCGGGATTCTCAGCGAACCGGAGGGGCGGGCAACTCCGGCACGAAAGAGTGGCGTGAACCACTCCGGCGTCAGGCCGTCCCGAAGGTGTGGAATCCTCTGCACCTTCAGGGGGTAGGCCGGCGCCAGAGTGGTTTGCGCCCGGCGGCCGGCGCGGAAGGGGCTTGGCCCCACGCCAACCGGCGCCGAAGGGCCTCCGCAGGCTGGTGCGAGTTGCCGCATGCACTGGCATCAACCCAGCCCATGCGCAGGGGGATCATCTCCACGGCGGCCATCATGGAAGACCACAGCAGCTGACGCGGAGGAATAGAGTGCCCTCACGGCACAGGCCCACTCGCGGATCAGTGGGCCCCGATCACGAGTCAGGCCACTGTGGGGGCACCTGCCAGGGCCAGATCCCCCCCCCCCCCCCCCCCCCCCCCCCCGGAGGACCCAGGAGGCCACCAGTGCAGCCAGGTCCAGCCGGTAAGTACCTATTCTAATTTACGCCGGAAGGACCGGCCGAAAATGTGTGGCCACTCGGCCCATCACAGACCAGAGAATTGGCAGGGGGGCGATGCAAGTGCCCGCTGACCAGCACGGCGCGATTCCCGACCCCACCAAATCCCCAGCGGCGGAGAATTCGGCAGCCAGCAGGGGCGGGATTCATGTCGCCCCCCACCCGCCGCCGGTCGCAGAATCCCGCCCAATAACCCCCGGGAGAGGGGGTGGGGCTAGCAGTAAAGCTAACGCCGGAAGCATGCAACAAAGCAGGGCAGCGGCGTGCCCTGGGGACGGCACCAGGCGAGATGGGGGGGGGGGGAGAGGAAACGGGGATAGGAACGAGGGAAAGAGGGACAAAAGAGGGGTAAATGGGAGTGGGGGGATAAGGAAGGGGATGGGGGGATGAGGGGGGAAAGGGAGGGATGGGGGAGACAGTGAAGGAGAGATGTGGTAGTCACCACTAGCAGTATTATATGTATTACGGTAAGACACGTATAGCTCGGCAGTGCTGCAGCCATTCTGGTTCCAGCTACACTAGGCACAACGGGCACGATTCTCCGCAATGGTGGAGAATCGGGAAGGCTGGCGTGAAAGAGGCCATCACCCACAGCAGCCTCCGTGCCCCCTCCCGGGATCCGATTCTTCCCCCCCCCCCCATCGGGGCTAGGAGCGGGGTCCCGGGGGTCTCGGCGGCGCGGCCTTGACGACCGTCGTCAAGGCCGCGCGCCAAGAGTGACGCGCGGCTGGCGCCTATATGACGTCAGCCGCGCATGCGCAGGTTAGACGGCTCCAACCCGCGCATGCGCGGATGACATCATCACGCAGACAGCTCCGACCCACGCATGCGCGGAGCCGTCTTTTCCCTCAGCCACCCCGCAAGATGTGGCGGCTTGATCTTGCGGGGCGGCGGAGGGAAAATAGTGCTTCCGTTATGGACGCAGGCCCGACGATCGGTGGGCACCAATCGCGAGCCTTTGTCCTCCTTGGCACGGCCGTGGTACGGGCGCCTATAAGCCCAAAATGGGCTTCTGGTGCCCGTTTCACGACAGTGGCGACCAGGTGTGGTTGCTGCCGTAGTGAAAAGGTCGCAAACGGCCGGCCACTCTGCCCATCAGCCTCAGAGAGCGTGGGGGGGGGGGGGGAGAATAGCGGGGAATCGGAAAAAATGTCGGGAGGCCCTCCCGCTATTCTCCCAGGCGTCGTGGGGAGCGGAGAATCGCGTCCAACATCTTTGCTCAATAAAGACTTGATTATTCCACTACTCTCGTCTCTGTGGTAATTGATAGTGCATCAATTTATTGAGCAAAGATTTTTTTAAATGATGGATCTTCACATCAAGCCTGATCGCCTGCAGCTGAGCCCTCGAGCAGCCAACACTACATCCGCTTTTGACCACTGGCTAGCCTGCTTCGAAAGCTACCTCCGAACATCCGCTGAAGAACCCTTGGACTCGCAGAAGCTCCAGGTCCTTAATTCATGGGTGAGCCCTCACATTTTTCCTCTCATCCGGGATGCGCCCAATTACTCCGAGGCGATGGAGCTCCTGAAGGGACATTACGTTCGACCAGTCAATCAACTATACGCTAGGTGCCTCCTGTCCACGAGACAGCAACTCCCTGGGGAGTCTCTGGACGATTTCTGGCGTGCCCTGCATATCCTGGGTAGGTACTCTGACTGCCAGGCAGTTTTGGCAGTCTAGCACACAGAACTTTTCATTCGAGATGCTTTCGTTACGGGCATGAGGTCTGTGTACGTCCGCCAGCGGCTACTGGAATGGGGTATGCTTGATCTTGCGGGAACTAGGCAGCTCGCAAACCCGTTAGAAGTGGCCTCCCGTAACGTTCAGTCGTATGCCCCCGACCACGCGGCACCCTCATGGGCATCGTGGGCCCCACCAGCTGCCGACTCCAGCTCACCGCAAACCTGCGCCGAGCAGCAGCTAGCCAACCCTGGGGCCCAAGTGCTATTTTTGCGGGCAGAACAAACACCCCAGGCAGCACTGCCCGGCAATGGACCTGCAATGAATGTGGAAAGAAGGGACACTTTGTTTACGTTCACCAGGTCGGGTGGGTCGCTGCTGTTTCCAGGACCGGTGTTCCTGCACCCCCCACGTGCGACCCAGAGGCGCCGACATTTTCCTCTTCGCAAGCCATGTGCGGCCTGCGGGCGCCGCCATCTTCGGCGCCATTTTGGACAGCGCCTCAGGGCCCCTGATCGTCTAGCCGTTCATCACCTGTCACTACCGCCACCATCGCTGACCAGCCCGGGACCTCCCAGCACCTGCCGCAGCTCGCCTCCATCACCCTGGATCAGTCCCGGCCCCGCAACCTCGTGACCGCAACAACGACGGTGAAGATCGATGGGCACGAGACCACCTGCCTTTTTGACTCTGGGAGCACAGAGAGCTTCATCCACCCCACGACGGTAAGGCGCTGCTCCCTCCCGGTACACCCCGTCACCCAGAAGATCTCAATGGCTTCCGGGTCCCGTTCTGTGGAAATCCGGGGGTACTGCATCTCGACCCTCACCGTCCAAGGCATAGAGTTTAGCAACTTCCGGCTCTACATCCTCCCCCACCTCTGCGCTGCCCCGTTATTCGGCTTGGACTTCTAGTGCCACCTCCAAAAGCTTAACCTTAAAATTCGGTGCTCCCCTACCCCCCCCCCCTCACCATATGCGGCCTCACGACCCTTAAGGTTGATCCACTTTCCCTGTTTGCGAACCTCCCCCCCGGATTACAAACCCATTGCCACCAGGAGCAGACGGTACAGTGCCCAGGACAGGACCTTCATTAGGTCGGAGGTCAAACGGCTTCTGCGAGAAGAGGTTAGTGAGGCCAGCAATAGCCCCTGGAGAGCTCAAGTGGTAATAGTAAAGACTGGGGAGAAGCACAGGATGGTCATTGACTACAATCAGTCTATCAATCGATACAAGCAGCTCGACGGGTACCCCCTCCCACGCTTATCTGATATGGTCACTCAGATTGCGCAGTATCGGGTCTCTTCCACAGTGGACTTGAAGTCCGCCTACCACCAACACCCATCCGCCCGGAGGACCGCCAATACACTGCGTTCGAAGCAGATGGCCATCTCTGTCACTTCCTTAGGGTTCCCTTCGGCGTCACTAATGGGGTCTTGGTCTTCCAACTAGAGATGGACCGAATGGTTAACCGGTACAGACTGCAGGCCACCTTCCTGATGTACCATCAATTGGACGCAAGGCACGATGAAGGTCCAAACTTAGGCTTTAATCAGTTAGTTGTTAGCCCGGTGGTCGACTACAGAGAAAGGCTGACCGCCGGGAACTCTGGGTACTTATACCCCGCCTCGGAGGCGGGGTCTACTTGCCTCTCGACCAATTGGTGAGCAGTCACATGACTAGTCCCAGCCAATCAGATGAGAGGCACATGACCAGCCAGAGCCAATGGGAAACCAATGCTATGCACCAATGGCAGTGCTCCCATTCATACCACCACATTCACCCCTTGTGGGGAAAGGCGGCGGGGGGGAGGGGGAGTGTTGTAAGGGGAAGAGAGAGAGGGGGGGGCCGAGGACTGGTGGTATGAGTAGAGACAATCGAAAAGATGGGGGCTGCCCACTGGCTCGTGGCAAAATGAACAAAACTAAATACAGTAGGATGCAAAAAAAATTACAATAGAGTCCAATAAAGTCCCATGGTTGCATCAGATGGAGACGATCAGCCTGTTGGGTGCCCGTGGTGTTCTGGTGGACTGTCGCAGTGGAGCCGGTGATGTCGGGCCGATGGTCGTCCTTGCTTCCAGGAGCGTCGGTTGTAGATGTGTCTCCGTACCCCGGGCCGGTGGTGGAGACGCTGTAATCGGGGGAGAGGGGGTCTGTGCGCTGGGTCGTGGGGGCGCAGGGGGCGTTGGGGGGGAATTGGTGTTGTGGGGGGGTGTTGATGTAGGGGGAGAAGGCTGCACGCCGGCGGGTGCCAGGTCCCGAAGCGAGACCGTATCCTGCCAACCGTCGGGATACTCCACGTATGCATACTGCGGGTTGGCGTGGAGTAACTGGACTCGCTAAACCAACGGGTCAGACTTGCGCACCCGCACATGCTTCCGGAGCAAGATGGGCCCGGGGGTGGCCAGCCAGGTCGGGAGAGGGGATCCTGAGGATGACTTCCTAGGGAAAACAAGGAGACGTTCATGAGGTGTTTGATTAGTGGCGGTACAGAGGAGAGACCGGATTGAATGGAGGGCGTTGGGGATGACCTCTTGCCAACGGGGGATAGGGAGATCTCTGGACCGTAGGGCCAGCAGGATGGTCTTCCAGATGGTGCCATTCTCCCGCTCGACCTGACCGTTACCCCGGGGGTTATAACTGGTCGTCCTGCTAGAGGCTATGCCCCTGCTGAGTAGGAACTGACGCAGTTCGTCACTCATAAAGGAGGACCCCCGGTCGCTGTGGATGTACGCGGGGTAACCGAACAGGGAGAAAATGGACAGGAGGGCCTTTATGACGGTTGTTGTGGTCATGTCGGGACGGGATGGCGAAAGGGAAGTGGGAGTACTCATCAATAACACTCAAGAAATATGTGTTGCGGTTGTTGGTGGGGAGGGGACCCTTGAAGTCTATACTGAGACGTTCGAAGGGGCGGGACGCCTTGATCAGATGCGCTTGTTCGGGGCGGTAGAAGTGCGGTTTGCACTCGGCGCAGACGTGGCAGTCCCTGGTGACGGTCCTGACTTCCTCAACGGAGTAGGGCAGGTTGCGGGTCTTGATAAAGTGGTAAAAATGGGTGGCCCCTGGATGGCAGAGGTCCGTGTGGACGGAACGGAGGCGGTCAATCTGCACGCTGGCGCAGGTACCGTGGGATAGGGCATCGGGAGGCTCGTTGAGCTTCCCAGGACGATACAAGATATCGTAGTTGTACGTGGACAACTCAATCCGCCACCGCAAGATCTTGTCGTTCTTGATCTTGCCCCTCTGTGCATTATCGAACATGAAGGCTACTGACCGTTGGTCTGTGAGGAGTGTAAACTTCCTGCCGGCCAGATAGTGCCTCCAATATCGCACAGCTTCGACTATGGCCTATGCCTCCTTTTCCACCGAGGAATGGCGGATTTCGGAAGCGTGGAGGGTCCGGGAGAAGAAGGCTACGGGTCTGCCTGCTTGGTTCAGGGTGGCCGCCAGAGCTACGTCAGATGCGTCGCTCTCGACCTGGAATGGGAGGGACTCGTCGATAGCATGCATCGTGGCCTTTGCGATATCCGCTTTGACGCGGCTAAAGGCCTGGCGGGCCTCCATCGACAGGGGAAAGGAGGTGGACTGAATGAGGGGCGGGCTTTGTCGGCATAGTTGGGGACCCACTGGGCGTAATAGGAGAAGAAGCCCAGGCAGCGTTTGAGGGATTTGAGGGTGTTGGGGAGAGGGAGTTCCATCAGGGGGCGCATGCGTTCGGGATCGGGGCCTATCACTCCGTTACGCACTACGTAGCCAAGGATAGCTAGGCTGTCGGTGCTAAACACGCACTTATCCTTATTGTAAGTTAAATTCAGGAGTTTCGCGGTGCGGAGTAATTTTTGAAGGTTGATGTCATGGTCCTGCTGGTCGGGGCTGCCGATGAGATGAAATGAAATGAAATGAAAATCGCTTATTGTCACGAGTAGGCTTCAAATGAAGTTACTGTGAAAAGCCCCTAGTCACCACATTCCGGCACCTGTTCGGGGAGGCTGTTACGGGAATCGAAACAAGCTGCTGGCCTGCTTGGTCTGCTTTCAAAGCCAGCGATTGTTATCGAGATACGGGAAGGTAGCCCGTAAACCGTACTTGTCGACCATTCGGTCCATCTCCCGTTGGAAGACCGAGACCCCATTTGTGACACCGAATGGAACCCTGAGGAAGTGGTAGAGGCGCCCATCTGCCTCAAATGCGGTGTACTTGCGGTCACTCGCGCGGATGGGGAGCTGGTGGTAGGCAGACTTAAGGTCTACCGTGGAAAAAACTTTGTACTTCGTGATCCTGTTAACCAGGTCGGAAATACAGGGGAGAGGGTACGCGTCCAGCTGTGTAAACCTGTTGATGGTCAGACTGTAATCAATGACCATCAGGTTTTTCTCCCCAGTCCGAACTACCAACACTTGGGCTCGCCAGGAACTATTGCTGGCCTTGATGACTCCTTCCTTAATGAGCCTCTGGACCTCGGACCCGATGAAGGACCGGTCCTGGGCACTGTACCGTCTGCTCCTAGTGGCGACAGGTTTACAATCTGGGGTGAGATTAGCAAACAAGGAAGGGGGGTCCACTTTGAGGGACGCGAGGCTGCAAACAGTAAGAGGAGGAATAGGGCCGCCGAATTGGAAGGTCAAGCTCTGCAGGTTGCACTGGAAATCCAGGCCCAAGAGTGCCGGAGCGCATAGACGGGGGAAAATGAGGAGTTTGTAGTTTTTGAAAACCCTCCCCTGGACCGTGAGGTCCGCTATGCAGCACCCGGTGATCAGGATGGAGTGCGAACCCGAGGCCAAATCGATTTTATGCTTGACTGGGTGGATGGGGAGCGCGCAGCGTCTTACCGTGTCAGGGTGGACGAAACTTTTCGTGCTCCCGGAGTCCAGTAGGCATTTCGTCTCATGCCCGTTGAGCTGGATCGTTGTTGTAGTCTTGGCGAGCGTGTGTGGTCGTGACTGGTCGAGTTTGATGGAAGCAAGTCGTGGCGAGAGTTCCAGATCATCCTCGGCGGCAGAGTAATCGCTGGCAGGGCCTTCCATGTTGGCCCAAGATGGCAGCGCCCAGGGCCCGCACGTGGAATCGAGGCCCCAAGATGGCGGCGCCCTGGACCCGCACATGGCGTCCGGGGCCCAAGATGGCGGCGCCCAGGGCCCGCACGTGGAATCGGGGCCCCAAGATGGCGGCGCCCTGGACTCGCACATGGCGTCCGGGGCCCAAGATGGCGGCGCCCATAGGAACCTCGTGGCGGCTGGGGGCAGTGTCAGCGGCGTCTGCGGGCCGGTCAGGGCAGCCGGGAGCGGGGGTAGGGAGGACTGTGGGCCTGTTGCAGGGGCTGGGAGGCGGGCCGGAGAGGTCGGTGCGTGGCGCTGGGCCCTGGGATGGCCCGGGGGGGCGCGATCCGCGGTCGCTGCGCGGAACAGCAGCGACCGACTTGGTCTGGCAGACCACAGCATAACGGCCCTTCTTCCATCAGCTCTTACGCAGAGCGGAGTGGGCCGTGCAGTGCGGGCGGGGGTGTTTGGAGAGGCCGCAATAATAGCAGCGGGGCCCCATTAGCTTGTCGGAGCATCCCGCAGCGCAGGCCTGGGTGGGGTCGGGGTCAGCGGAGGACGGAGGGGGCGCGTGCCATGAAGTCCAAGGGGATGCCGCCTGGCCGGGGGCATATGCGCGGGTGTTCAGGTCGGCGACCTCCAGGGAGGTTGCGAGGGTCCGTGCCTCAGCTAGGCTGAGGGCGTTCTCTATAGCAATCGTTGGCGGATAGAGGAGGATTGCATGCCGGCAACGTAAGTGTCTCTAAGTAAAAGTTCCATGTGCTCTGTCGCAGAAACTTGGGGACAGGCGCAAATTCTCCCTCGAACCGTGAGGGCCTGGTAAAACTCGTCGATGGACTCACCAGGGAACTGTTGTCTAGTAGTCAGGAGATGCCGTGTATATACTTCGTTGACCGGCCGGAGAAAGTGTCCTCTCAGGATATCCATGGCCGCGTCATAATCATTTTCGTCCTCAATCATTGAGTATACCGCCATGCCCACGCACGAGTGGAGGATGTGGAGTTTCTGCTCTTTGGTGGGCTTGCTGGCTGCAGTTGTCAGGTAACTGTTGAAACACGCCAGCCAATGTTTAAAGATTGCAGGCGGATTTGAAGCATGAGGGCTGATGCGGAGGCAGTCAGGCTTGATGTGTAGCTCCAATTCTACCTAATTAAATTGATGTACCATCAATTGGACGCGAGGCACGATGAAGGTCCAAACTTAGGCTTTAATCAGCTAGTTGTTAGCCCGGTGGTTGACTACAGAGAAAGGCCGACCGCCGGGAACTCTGGGTACTTATACCCCGTCTCGGAGGCGGGGTCTACTTGCCTCTCGACCAATTGGTGAGCAGTCACATGACTAGTCCCAGCCAATCAGATGAGAGGCACATGACCAGCCAGAGCCAATGGGAAACCAATGCTCTGCACCAATGGCAGTGCTCCCACTCATATCACCACACTCTCCAAATGTGGAAAATTAAATTTGCCACCCAAGGGTCGGACGGCGGATTCCACAGAACGTGGGAGCCATTCACCCAATTGTTCCGGGACCTGTTTGTGGCCAACGAACAAGCAAAAAAATAGCCAAGTAGCCTAGATTCAGGGGAAGGTAGCCAAGGTGTGAGATGGAGGGAAAGACCCGGGGGGGGGGGGGGGTAAACCAAGGAGAAAAGAAAGGTGAACCACAGGAGAAAGGGGGAGAAAGGGGAGGGAGGCAGTGGGGGGGGGGGGGGGTGGGGAGCGAATAGGGAAGAAGGAGCATACAGGGAACAAAAGAGGAGAACCAGAGAAGTGGGGAGGTGGGGGAATGAAAACCAGAAGGAGAGCATGGGAAACGACAACAAACTCGGCAAATACAGTAACAGAGAGCAAGAAAATACGGGACGAATGGCCGAAGCTGAGGTGTATGCGCAACAACGGCAGTGAAAACCGTCCGGGAGAAGCAAGTAACAACACCAACACCAGATCCATTCTCATATTGCCCTCTCTGTATTGGGCATAACTAATGTAATTGTTTCTCTGGCGCCCAAATGTATATGTACCTCCCCCCCCCCCCCCCCCCCCCCCCCCCCCCTCCGCAAACGGTGTCTACTTATTTGTTCAACGTAATACAGTATTGCTAACTATACAGAGTTGCTGTTTTTGAGCTGGTGTACAATATCCCAACAGTCTGTTTTTTTATATGAAAAATGAAATGAAATGAAATGAAAATCGCTTATTGTCACGAGTAGGCTTCAACTGAAGTTACTGTGAAAAGCCCCTAGTCGCCACATTCCAGCACCTGTTCGGGGAGGCTGGTACGGGAATTGAGCCATGCTGCTAGCCTGCCTTGGTCTGCTTTCAAAGCCAGCGATTTAGCCCAGTGTGCTAAACCAGCCCCAGCCCTGTGCTAAACCAGCCATTCTGAGTACATAACTGTAAATATACTATGTTCAAAAACCTAATAAAAACATTTTTTTTTTAAAAAGAAGGCATTTGATAAGTTCCTGATGGAGGAGGACATTGGGGATGTCTGAGTAGGCTTAATTCACTTTGGTAATCATGATTATGATTAACCAGGGTCAGCCAGCGTGAGGCTAGATTTAACTGGAGTACTTCCAGAAATTATCCGGTTTCTTTTGGCTCTTTATTATTATCTCTCCCAGGAGTCAGTACATCGGTAAAGAGAGCCTGAGTTTGCACTTCTGGATAGGGTGAATATTGATGAGCTGAATGGTCTTTTCTTGCCCGTCTTGTGTGTTCTGACCAAATCACTGAATGTTTGTGGTTCTATTCCTCCATTCGCAAATTAATCCAAATAATTCAATATAAATGAAGTGTGTGGGAATAGAAAAATATCAGAGCGACTGTCTAATAAAGCATGACACATAACACCCAGATAGAAACAAAATGTACTGACAACAGAAATGTTCTCCAGAAAATGTTATCTCAAGACTTTATGAATCGGAAAGGATTTGAACTTCATAGAAGTTTTTATGCGTTGGTACTAATATCTTAATGTTAGCTTTGTTTCACTCTCCACAGATGCTGCCAGATCTGCTGAGTTTCTCCTGTTTTTAGTATAGTAAGAAGTCTTACAACACCAGGTTAAAGTCCAACATGTTTTTTTCAAACACTAGCTTTCGGAGCACTGCCCCTTCCTCAGGTGAGCACTGCTCCTTCACCTGTGTTCACCCCAGTCCAACGTCAGCATCTCCACATCACATTTTTAGTATAGTACTAATATCTTGTCCAGCACTAATAATCTTGCACCATGTCCAAATAGAAGCAAATAAGGTTGGAGTGAGGAACAAGCCAGTTTTTCTGGGAATCTGAATAATAATTTTAGTATTCAAAGATTTTGGAATATATGACTTCCTCAAAGAGAATATCTACTTTTCGCAATGTGTGGCACAGGTTTCCCTTGCACAGTAAAATATGAAGGCCAGAATTCTCTGGCCGTTTGCTGGTGGCAGGTGTCTCTGGTCCCACTGGGAGGTGCACACCTGGCCACATGTTTCCCAGCAGTGTGGGGAGGTTTCACTGGGAAATCCCATCGACAGCAGAGGGAGCAGAGAATCCCGCCGCCAGCGAACGGCGCGCTGCCTCCCGCCACCAAGAAACACGAGGCTGGCAGGCCACATAATGCCACCCGAAGATTCTGAACATGATGAACTGACAGATTCAGAGAAATGACTGTCTCCCTGGGCCAGGTGAGTTTTATTTTATATATATTTGGTGAGGGAAAAAACAATAGAATAATTGCTGAAAAGAAAGGCATGTCGCTGAAGCTTTCTGTCTTGCACTCATCAGGACAAATTCAAGAATATCAAATTTCAAACAGTCACAGGAGAAAATGATGCTAATTGGTTGCCATGATGACCCTGATTGGCTGAAGAATTGCCACGTAGAGCGCAACGGGAAACTATAGATTCCCCAAGCTGATAGGGATGGACAACCAGAACGCACGGTTGGGTAGAAATGAATAATAGGTTTATTACGGTATACACAAAATAATGAAACTATAATTCCACTCCCAGAAGGGCCACCCTCTCTGACTTGCTGCCAGGTCAGTGTTTATATACTGAGTAATTTCCCCTTAGCCCCACCCTCAATTACTGGGAGAATTCATACTCAGTTATGTAAGGTGGAAAATTGTACAGAGACGGCATTGGCCCCAAAGCAGTTATAACAGGCTCAAGGCTTGAATATTTATTGTTTCATGTAGGGAATGCGTCCCTGTGTATGAATATCTGACACTTCCAGCAAGCGTAAATGAGCATGACTGATCATCATAAATTAGTTGCTCCATATCCTGTGGGACAATGGTTATACTGATCATTTCATTGTTTGCTATGTATCGCGCAAACTCGAAACTGGGCTGAAGTCTGTCACTTTCAGACCTGGAAAATGCCCAGTCTGCCCCAAATTGCCCTGGAAAAGCTAGGTAGTTCAAAAAATTTGAACAACAGGTTAAGCATACATTCCACACATCTAATATTCAGTGGCTATACAAGTGGTGTTTCCCACTAACAGGATGTTGCTGTCTGTTCAAAGAGACATTCTGCCTAATTTAGTAACTTTATGTATGAATTTCAGTGCTACGTAGGCTGATTGGCTGATTGAAACAAACTTTGCTTTTTCATAATAGGCAGAATGCAGACAGTACTCACCAGCCCACAAAACCCAAGAGAAAGGATTGGATCTCCCGCCGTGTTCACCCGGCAACCGGAGAATCCCATCCGAGGTCAACCGATCTTTCCATTGTTGCCGTCTCGCCCGTTGCGTTCCTGTGTTGGGCGGATCCAGCCCAAAATGTCTACATTTAGATGTGATTCCGTGATTGGTGAGCACTGGCTGAACAATCCTGAGCATGCTAATAGCTACACAATCAAACAAGTTAAATAATCAGTCAAGATCATTACATGACTCATTTACATTTGTTAGACGTGACATACATTCAGACATAGGGACCTATTCTCTGTAGTGTTCAAGCCTTGCACCTTTTTTGAATGATCTGTGATCTTGAGGAGCCTATAGTTTTCCATTGCTTTTTCCATGTCATTGCATTGGCCAATTGGAGTTGACTTGCCAACCAATCATCATCCTTTCCCCCTGTCGTATAAATTGTTGTGATCATTTGAAATTTGGCATTCTTGTGTTTGTCCTATTGGATGCAAGAGGAAAGCCTCAACCTCAATGTCTCTTTTTCCAGCAATTCAAGTTCTGTACAAACAAGTGGGCAGCATGGTGGCATGGTGGTTAGCATAAATGCTTCACAGCTCCAGGGTCCCAGGTTTGATTCCCGGCTGGGAATCCACTGTCTGTGTGGAGTCTGCACATCCTCCCCGTGTGTGCGTGGGTTTCCTCCGGGTGCTCCGGTTTCCTCCCACAGTCCAAAGATGTGCGGGTTAGGTGGATTGGCCAGGCTAAATTGCCCTTAGTTGTCTAAAAAAATAAGGTTAATGGGGGTTGTTGGGTTACTGGTATAGGTATATGTGGGCTTGAGTAGGGTGATCATTGCTCGGCACAACATCGAGGGCCGAAGGGCCTGTTCTGTGCTGTACTGTTCTAATTCTCATTCTAAGTGACTGTCAATATAATAATTTTAATACTGTGATAATCAGAATAAACTCAGACATAATTCATTTGAAAATAAATTAATTTTACTTAAGCTCCTACTGCCTTTCCTTGATTTTCCTTTCATTAGTCTCTCTTCCCCACTTCATAACTTTTCCCAACCAATATTTCATAAAATTAATATACATCCAGAGAATCCCTACAGTGCAGAAGGAGGTCATTCGGCCCATCAAGTCTGCAATGGCCCTCTGAAAGAGCACTCTACCTAGGCCACTCTTCTGACCTATTCCAACAAATTTATCATGGCCAATCCAACTAACCTGCACATCTTTGGACTGTGGGAGGAAGCAGGATCACCCAGAGGGAACCCACGCAGACATTGTGAGATCATATAAACTCCCCACAGTCACCGAACATGGAATCAAACCCAGGTCCCTAGCTCTGTGAGACAGCAGTGCTAACCACTGTGCCACCAAGCTGCCCACATGGCTCTTTGAAAGAGCTATCGCATTGGTTCAACTCCCTCTCTCTTTTCCCACGGTGCTGTAATGTAGCATAATCCATCAATTCTAACTCCTCTTTCCACCCCTTAAGGTAACTTTTATATTTACCACTGAGATTCATCATCGACCCCTTGTAGATCGTCCAATTTTCAATGATGAAAATTGGGTCATTTCTACAACAGGCAGGTGGGCAATCTGCTCACCAAATTGCCACTCAGGGTTACCCAATAAGGTGCTCTTATCAGAACACTTCAGCTGAAAGGTCAATGGCCTGAAACATTGACACTGTTTTTCTCTCCACAGATGCTGCTGAGTATTTCCAGCATTTTCAGGTTTTATTTCCGATTTCCAGCATCTGCAGTATTTTGCTTTTGTGTGAATAACAAAAGGAACTAAGCACAATACTGCACAGGAACAGGCCCTTTGGCCCTCCAAGCCTGCACCGACCATGGTACCTGCCTAAACTAAAACCGTCAACGTTATGAATATGAAACGTCTTTCACAAGGCTAATAGATGTCATGGGACATAACGTTCCACTTCCTGATTGTCGGAGTCAGCTGCAAATATAAAAAGCTAGTTCAGCATTATAAGGTGTACTTAGATAAAGAAAATGGTTGAAAGATGAATACCTAAATTGCTCAAGCAGTACAGCACTTTCATTCTCAAGCAACATTTGTAAAGAAGCTAAAGGTTTTCTTCAATGACACCATACAAATTGGAGCAATTTTTCATATCCTGAATGAGACAGCAGAAGGCTGTGATTTTGTTAAGTATAGCATCAGGAAAACACCCACGCAGGTGACTCGCACCACCTGAGTGCATCTTTTCCAGCTATGAGGCACAATATGCTTTCGGTTGCCGAAAGGGCAACTTCTGATCTTTGTTCTGGCACTGTAAATGTGGTCAGGAAGTTAAGTGGTCAGGATTTAGCCCTTTTTTTTGTCAGCGGTGAACCTCCATCTTTAATCCTTTTCTAACTTTTATTCTTTCTCATGTTCTAATGAAATTCAGTTAACTTTTATGTTCATCAGCATCGCTTTTTGGCAAATCATCCAGTCACAGTCACTAAATATACAATGCCGTTATGGATTATTCCAGGAAAATATCATATTTTCTTTCACAGAATTGTTATAGCACAGAAAGAGGCCACCTGGCCCATCGTGTCTGCACCAGCTCTCTGAATGAGTAACTAAACTACTGACATTCCCCACCTCCTCCTCATAACCTTGTACATTCTTTCCTTTCACATAACAGTCTAATTCCCTTTTGAATACTTCAGTTGAACCTGCCTACACCACACTCTTAATCAACTAAGGACCCTAACCATTCACTGCATGTCACTTATGCCTCTTTTGCCAAGTACTTTAAATCTGTGCTCTCTGGCTGTGAATACTTTTACCAGTGGGAACAGTTTCTTCTGATCTACTCTGTCCAGACCCCTCATGATTGAACACTTCCATCAAATCTTCTCTTGGCCTTCTTTAAAGAAAATAGTCCTTGTTCTGGATGATATCAGAGAACAATTTAATGCAAGGAGGTTATTGCTATTTTATTCAGACATTTTTCATTGTCCTCTTCTTTCATTTTCAAATATCTTGGACCAATATTTATCATTCTCACTGAAATGTGTTGTTTTTGTAACTTGAAGTTGAATACTATTTACTGCACTTGTGCACCTTAAACTGAGCTCATTAATAAAGTAAAAAGTCCTACAACACCAGGTTAAAGTCCAACAGGTTTGATTCAAATCACTAGCTTTCGGAGCACTGCTCCTTCCTCAGGTGAATCAGGTTGTTGTAAGGCTTCTTAATGTACTCGCCCCAGTCCTACGCCGGCATCTCCATATCATGGCTATCCTCATTAATAAAGATCAAATGACTCAGTTACAATCATTTAAGTGTAAGATTTTCATCTAATTTACCACTGCCAAGCTTAATTTGTTATTGGTTCTGAATAACTGTGTGAGAGTGGAGGAATGGCACTGAATGACTTAGTGGTAAGCATATGTGATTCATACTTATTACCTCCTAACGTTGATCAGCAAGTTGGTTTCTTTGTTTTGAAAGTAGATTAGTAAAATGAAGTTAAAACAATGCAAAGATAATTGGAACTAGGTGGTCAGCAAAGGTTGGGCATTTTCATTTCTCTGGCTGCTGGATATGGTAGCAACGTTTGGCTGTTGTGTTGGGCTCGGGGATAGTGTTGTGGTTCGTCTACTGGGAGAAATAGAAGATTGATGCTTCTTTGGTAAGTAATCCAGTTTAAAATAATTTATTTTCAAGAATCACAGCTGACCCACATTTGTATAGGTTGTCAGTGAGGTCCACTTGCCTCTGCTGGATTCTTTAAGAGCCTGAGGCATGAGAATCAGATGGCCAGAGTCTCTGGTTTGGATTGGTTTGGGGTTTATTGTCACGTGTACAGAGGTACAGTGAAAGTATTGTTCTGCGTGCAGTCCAGACAGATCGTTTCATACATGAAAAACATAGGACGTACGATAAATATGCAATGTAAATACATGGACAGTAGAGAAGATGTGTGGAGAGATCAGTTCAATTCATAAGAAAGTCATTCAGGAGTCTGGTAACAGTGGGGAAGAAGCTGTTGTTGAATCTGTTGGTGCGTGTTCTCAGACATTTGTATCTCCTGCCCGATGGAAGACCTTGGGACAGAGAATACCCAGGGTGGGAAGGGTCTTTGATTACACTGCCTGCTTTCAGGGGGAGGTGTAGACCGACTCAATGGATGGGAGGTGAGTTTGTGTGATGGACTGGGCTGTGTTCATGACTCTCTGTAGTTTCTTAAGGTCTTGGGTCAAGCAGTTGCCATACCAGGCTGCGATGCAGCCAGATATGATGCTTTCTATGCTGCACCTGTAAAAATTGTTGAGAGACAATGTGGACATGTCAAATTTCCTTAGTTTCCTGAGGAAGTATAGGCGCCATTGAGCTTTCTTGGTTGTAGTGTTGACGTGGGTTGACCATCAGTTGTGGTCATCAGTTGTGATGTGCGCACCTAGGAATTTGAAGCTGTCAACCATCTCCACCTCGGCACATTGATGTAGACAGAGGTGTGTATGATACTATGCTTCCTGAAGTCAATGACCAACTCTTTCGTTCTGTTGACATTGAGGGAGAGATTGTTGATCCAGGCCCCAACCTTCTTACAACAAAGGTCCTCCTTCAGAAGATCAAACACTCTGGCCCAGACTTGTGTCCCTGGTTTGGGTATGTAAATTCAGCTCGGTGAACCTGACGGCCAGCCTGCAGCTCAGATTTGGAGTTAGTGGGTTTGGGGGGGAGCTGAAATAGGAAGTGGGGTGGCCAACCCTGGAATGCATGCCAGCTGCTGAGGTGTGCTGGATGGCAGGCCTGCCTCTGTGTTCTGGTACTGTGTTTCAATACATTTTAGAAGAGAATGAATCAATAAGCAGCCCACTTGCCCTCACCACCGACCCCTCCCCCCCACCCCTACCTCCACCACAGTTTGACTTAAATGGCCTGTGGAAAACTGGGCCTCTGTTGAATGGTGTAATTAATTTGTGCATAATGTTTTCCTTGCCATGGAGGAAATGTGTGCAGCCTTGAACTATAACTAGAAAACATAATAATAATCTTTATTGTTGTCACTAGAAGGTTTACATTAACACTGCAGTTACTGTGAAAATCCCCTAGTTGCCAGACATCCGGCCACCTGTTCGGGTATGGAGAGGGAGAATTCAGAATGTCCAATTCACCAAACAAGCACGTCTTGGGGACTTGTGGGAGGAAACCGGAGCACCCGGAGGAAACCCACACAGACACGGGGAAAACATGCAGACTCTGCACAGACAGTGACCCTGGTGCTGTGAAGCAATAGTGCTAACCACTGTGCTGCCGTGCCACGTACACAATGATAAAATGGCAGACTAAATTAAAATAAATTGAAGTTATACAAAGCAACTCTTGGCATTCCTCAATTAATGCAACCGTAAAGTAGGCAACAAAATGTTGGCAAAAACATCCATTTCCATGCACAAAATACACAACGTCACTGTGGATTGTTCCAGTGCATTGATGCTCACACATGTGCTCTACGGTCAAAAAAGGGAGAAGCTTGCCAGCAATTCATAGTAGCTGTCCCATCACAGGTAGGATAATCCAAGTAATATCAGTGAAACAGCTCATTTTCTTGCTATCTTCATAGAATATTATTATGTCTGGCGTTGCCAGCCTGCTGGTTTCATTAACCCTGACCCCCCCCACATTGAGCTAAGGCGAGGCCTCTACATGGCTGAACTCCGTAAACTGAAACGGCAATTTGTCAGCTGCACCAAGCTGCACCCGACAGAAGGCACTGGACAGATAGCCAACATGTTTGTGCAGTACATTAACCAAAGCCTACACTGACCAGCGTGGAAAAGCAGTAGTTTGTGACTCAGATTTCTTGACAATAATAACGTTTTTTTTTAAGATGTCTGCCGTTGCTTCTTGCATTAGACATACCAGGGGTCATTGCCACCGCTAGAGACAGTTTATTTCAAGTTCCTTGACATTCCTTCTACATGAGCCTTGAGTCTACAGTGCAACAGTCAATAAACTTCAGAAATTCTTCTTTGACTGTAAAATGCTTTGTGAGGTTCTGAGATCATAAAATGCAAATATAAATGTGCACTCAAGCAGTTAAAGATAATAGAATGTGTTCTACGTTTAGGAATATAAGAAAATGAATGGCATTGTCTGCAAGTTTTGTCGTTCCCAATTGTCCAACCCATGGACAGGAATGCCAAACATTTCGCATAACTATGAGGCGAACAGCAGTCATTGTGATAACAGAGTAAATCACACTTAACTTTTAATATGTGTGCATCTGGGCATTTAGACATGGAAATTGTTGTCAGAGATACCATGTAACACAGGCTGTGCTAGCACAGACACTCATGGGTAGACCCTGTAAAAGTATCCGTGCAATTGTGGGAAGTTGAGATAGGTGTTTGCAGAATCATTAAAAAAAAGCCTTCAAAAGTAGTTCAGAAAATCATTGAAAATTATTTATAATCAATAAAGAAAGAGCAAGCACTAGGGTTGCTCTTCAAAATAGTCAGCAGAGACCTGATGTACCAGATAGCATCTGCCAGTGTTACATTGTTCTGCAATTCTATGATAATTGCCCTGTAGTACACCACTATAAACACCAGAAATGTTTAGGGCTGGTGTATGCAGGAGTAAATTATTTTTTAACAATGTGATAACTGATAATTGTTCCCAAACAATTTCTCCAGCACTGAACATTTAATTTTCTCAGTATGGACTCTCATTATTTCAGAAATTAATTAGTAATGGTGATTTACTTTTTAAAAATCCCTTTTCAGATTCTCTGTTAATCTCGTCTGTCTTTCAAAATCCTTATTTTGCCTCGTGCATATGATTTAACTTTAATCTCCTTCCTGCTTTTTTACTTCCTGGTTTAGATCATGTGCGATTCAGTGAGGATTCTTCAATATGATTAGTTGAAGGAGCTTGACTGTTTCCTGGTCTGGTCACACATGCCACTGATGCCCTGTGAAGCATACAGCATTGGGCCAGACACAAAGGGCTGGATTCTTCGATTTTCGGGCTATATCCAGAGGATCGATGGCGTTTTATGGGAAAAATGGGCGAGGCCCCAGAATCGATCCTCACAACGGTGAGAGGGCTAACAGCCACGCCATGTAAAATGCACAGCCTTCTCAATATAAACGCCTGGAGAATTGCTGGGTCCGTGGCTGCGCATACGCATGGCGACGACCTGTAGCAGTCGTGCCACCCGACCTGCCAGATAGTGCCCCCCTGAACACCCCCTCACCACCCCAGGACCACCACCCACCAGTCCCCCTCATCCTAGCCGAAGTCACACCCTCCCCCCCCCCCCCCCTCCCGCCCGACTGTGGCGGCGCTGGACATAGTCCAGCCGCCACACCAGGGTGCCGACTACTGAGACCACATGTGCCCTGTGCAGACGGGAACTCATGTTTTGTATTCGGTGGTGAAGTGAGGGTTATCTTATGGACAGCTCTAGCGAGCTTTTGAACAGAAACCTACTCCTATCCTGGGCGGGATTCTCCATTCCCCAAAGCCGATTTCGAAATTGTCAATCGGGCGGAGAATGCCTTTTTACGGCCGAATCGGGAAAGGCCCATCAGGGGCGGAGCATCGTGGGAGGGCCTTCAGGTAACGTCCTGAGACCATCCCAATCACGTGCTCCGTGTTCCTCAATGACGCCACTTTGGAGCATCCGAAAACAGGCGCCTTTCCCGATTCGGCCGTAAAAAGGCATTCTCCGCCCGATTGACGATTTCGATTTTGAAATGTTTTTTCTGCGTATTTCAGAGACCCACCAATGAATAAACAGCAATGGACAATAATCATAAACCCAAGAATATGTCAATGACAGAATTGATATTGGATGACAATAGATTCAAAAAGGACAAGAGTTTCTACCAACCCTGCCCATGTTTGATTGGGTATTGATCTCCCTGAAAATTCCTGGTGTCCTACTTGAGCAATATTTATTCGCTGGAGCAAATAATTCTCTCTGCAGAAATCAGAGGAAACTAACATAGTCAGAAATTTGATAATCAGAAAAAAGTGCTGTCAATTAAACTGTAAATTCCTGATAGATTTAACTGGAAATAATCAGTCAGATTTCTAAGAGGTTTGGTCAAACTCTTGTGCTATTTGGCTACTGCCCAACATTTTCACTTCAATCATTCCATACACTAAATAATTTTCTCCAACATACCCAATAGACCGCCCAAAAGAGCGCGAAAGATCGGAGGATAAGAGGAACTGCACGACCAACATTCTGTTTCTTTTGGGACTGACCTCTGCCCCACCAAGTTCTGTGAAGGTGACATGCGGGTTATAAGAGCATAAAACATAGGAGCAGAATTAGGCCATTCAGCAGACCGAGTCTGTTCCGCAATTCGATCATGATGACATATTCCTCATCCCCATTCTCTTGCCTTCTACCCATAACCCCGATCCCCTTTTTAACCAAGAACAGCAGATTTGTGCTTGAATGGCTGTTAACCACAGGGTTGTAGACCAAGAACTGGATGGTGGACAGAACAGTTTTTTTTTAGAACATAAGAACTTGGAGCAGGAGTGGGAAATTAAGCTTCTCAAGCCTGCTCTACCATTCAATAAGATCATGGTTGACCTCATCAATGCCTCATCTCCACCATCCTGCCATTCTCTGTAACCCTAATTAAACATCTGTCTAACTCTTCCTTAAATTAATAAGTGATATTATCGCTGGACTAGTAATCCAGAGACCCAGAGTCATGCACTGGAGACCCTAGTTCGAATCCCGCCATGGCAGACAGTGAAATTTAAATTCAATTAAAATATCTGGAATTAAAAGCCTAAAAGGTGACCATGAAACCATGTCGATTGTCATAAAAAAAATACTATCTGGTTCATGTATGTCCTTCAGGGAAGGAAATCTGTCATCTTTACCTAGTCTGGCCTACATGTGACTCCAAATCCACAGCAATGCGCCCTCAGGGATGGGCAATAAATGCCAGCGAAGATCCAACCCATGAACAAATAAAAGGAAAACCTTATCAAACACCTTCTGGAAGCCAAGATACAGTACATCTACAGGGTCCTCATTATCCACTTGGCGTGTTACACCTTTGAAACACTCTAAAAAATTAGTCAAACATGATTTCCCCAACATAAAACCATGCCGACTCTGATGGATAAAGTTTTGATTTTCCAAATATCCTGAAATTACTTCCTTAATAATGGATTCTAACAAGGGCTTGGGGTGGTTGGCGTTGATGGTTGGCATGTATAAGTTGGCATGGAGGTGGTATTGGGTATCTGAGGGGACATGAGGGTGGCTGGGGATTGAGGGGGTGCAGGGGTAAAGGCTAGACGGCCAAGTAGCTTATCAAATAACTGGGACAAAGTAGCAGAGAGGAAAAGGCAGGCCCAATGCAGGATCCACCCTTCGCTTTGAGAGCCTACAATCAGCTTCCAGGGTCGGCGGGCCCTACTCGATCCTGCCTGATCCCACTGGAGCAAAATCTGTGAACAACAAGGTCCTTTAAACCAAGGCATGCCTGCAGAGTCATAACATTTCCCAATTCAAGCTACTGCTTCAAAAGCGGAAATCTCTACTATCGATACAAATCAACGGTATAGTTTACCAGCTAAAGTCATAGGATTATTGATGAACTATATCCTCTCACTGGCCAAAATATGACAGTTTAAAATAGGCACGCATTAATATGGACCCCCCCACAAACCTTATTTTGCGATTACTTTTTGAGCGTAGTTCCATGGGATAGGGGTCGCCTTCTCCTCCTCTCACTTTAATCCACTTATGTTAGAAAATATTTCCGTGACAATCCAGCTTAATAGCTGTAAAAAAAAACATCAAGAGCGGGACCTGCTAAATGTGCAACCGTTCACAGCATGGTCGCCACCTGAAGTCTCGGAGGCGTAGACTTGAGTGGGATGGTCTTTCCAGGGACCAGTGCAGACTCGATGGGCCAAATGACCACCTTCTGCAATGTAAATTCTATGATTCAATGTTATTTTTTAAAAACACAGTCCTTTCTTATTTATTCTACTAGTTTGGTTAGGCAGGAATTACGAAGCCACACAACTTAACTATGTTTTCTAAAGTATTTGCCTTACAGGCTCCAGTAATTTATGAAGATCTCAAATAGAACTAATTAACCTATGTATTCCTGGCCATGATTCACTGTTTCTCTCGAGCTTCCCATCAGGATGTGAGTAATCATGGGCTGGATTCTCCCCTACCCGGCGGGGCGGGGGGTCCCGGTGGGATGGAGTGGCGTAAACCACTCTGGCGTCGGGCCGCCCCAAAGGTGCGGATTTCTCCGCACCTTCAGGGGCCAAGCCCTCACCTTGAGGGGCTAGACCCGCGCCGGATTGGTTCCTGTCCCGCCGGACAGCGTGGAAGGCCTTTGGCGCCACGCCAGCCGGGGCCAAAGGAAATTCGCCGGCTGGTGGAAGTCCACGCATGCGCTGGAGCATCAGTGGCTGCTGATGTCATCCCCGCACATGCGCAGGGGAGGGGGAAAAGAGTGCCCCCATGGCACAGGCCCGCCCGCGGATTGTTGGGCCCCGATCGCGGGCCAGGCCACCATGGGGGCACCCCCCGGGCCAGATCGCCCCGCGCCCCCCCTCCCCCCCCCTCCAAGGACCCCGGAGCCCACCCGCACCGCCAGTCCCGCCGGGAAGGGAGCTGGTTTGATTCACGCCGGCGGGACAGCCATTACAGCAGCGGGACTTCAGCTATCACGGGCTGGAGAATCGCCGTGGGGGGCCCGCCTACCGACGCAGCGCGATTCCCGCCCCAGCCGAATCTCCGGTGCCGGAGAATTCGCCGGCCGGCGGGGGCGGGATTCACGCCGCCCCCCGCCGATTCTCCGACCCGGCGGGGGGTCGGAGAATCCAACCCCATATCCCTCTGATTGGTATTCCCAAAGTCCAATTTTTTCTTGGACTGTAACCTTCACTAACAGTACCACACCCACCGATAATAAAGAGCAGAGAAAAATCCATAATATTAGACTTCAGGTCCTACCTTACTTTTAACCGTTGTGAGATACAACTCTCACTTGCTTTATCCTGTGACATTGTCCATTGTACATTCAAATGGGTTCAAAGTGAAGCAGCTTGATAGAAGCTTGACATTTTCAATCTGGAACATTTCTACAAGTAACCATGAAAATAACCATCACTTCAATGTCAGTTTGCAATTCTCTACCTTGCCTCACCAGCCTTACCACACTCAGTGATGTCATGTATATTGAGGGAGGACAATTACAAACAGTTTGGAAATGTGGGCTAGTAAATTGGAGTACACTAAGGTTCTGGCTCAAGTATGATCGATCTTCCTACCACTGGATGTGGCTTTAAACTAAATCTGGCTTGGTAGTGAAATCGTTTATCATCAATATTTCTATTGACAGGGCAGCACGGTGGCGCAGTGGTTAGCACAGCTGCCTCACGGTGCCGAGGTCCCAGGTTCGATCTCGGCTCTGGGTTACTGTCCGTGTGAAGTTTGCACATTCTCCCCGTGTTTGTGTGGGTTTCACCCCACAACCCAAATATGTGCAGGGTTGGTGGATGGCCATGCTAAATTGCCCCTTAATTGGAAAAAATTAATTGGGTACTCTAAATATTTTAAAAAATATTTCTATTGGAGAGAAACTGACAACTACAGCAGAACACAAGCTCAATTTGCAGATCAATCGATGTACATTTTCCACCGGAATGCAGTAAAATGCCATTTACATTCAGTGTAATACAATATTTAATGATGAAAAAAACAAAATCACACTAAATTTTTTTCTAACATAAGTGGATTAAAGCGAGAGGAGGGGAAGGAGACCCCTATCCTATGGAACTATGCTCAAAAAGTAATTGCAAAAGAAGGAATCAAAAGCTGGTTGGAGGTGAGGATCTGAGCTTAGTGGTTGCAATTGCAGAGAAGCCAGTTCTGGCCCCGCAGGCTCAATGGTCGATGGATCGGTTGGTTACATACCTGGATGAGAAGTTCGCTTAGCACCGCAAGGAGTGTGCGGAGGACCTGACCAAGGTAGTAGCCTCGATTAAGGAGGCTGTCGACCGGATGGAGGTAACAGTGACGGCCCAGGGACAGTCGATCCAAAAGCTACAGGAGCAGGCGACGGAGCAAGTGGAGCAGTCCACTGGGATGCCACTGCAAATTGGCATTTTACTGGATCAGCAAAAGCGGCTGCTGGAAAAGTTGGAAGACCTGGAGAATCGTCCCCGCAGGCAGAACATTTGGATCGTTGGTCTGCCAGAGGGGAAGGAAGGATCGGATGCCGGTGCATATGTTGCGAAGGTGTTCGAGAAAATGACGGGGGCAGAGGCGTTCAACAGGCCGTTGGAGGTGGACCGGGCTCACAGGGCACTCATGCGCAAGCCCCAGGGTCGTGAGCCCCCGAGGGCAATGGTGGTGAGGCTGCATCGATTCTTGGAAAAGAATGCATCATAAGATGGGCTGGGCAGACAAAACGGTTTGTATGGGAAGAAGCTGAGATCCGTGTTTACCAAGACTTGGGAGCAGAACCTGCTAAGTGGAGGGCAAATTTTAAGAAAGTTAAAGCGGCCCTGTATACGAAGGGAATAAAATTTGGACTGCTCTACCTGGCCCGTCTTTGGGTAACCTACGAGGAACGGGAACTATATTTTGGCTCGCTGGAAGAAGTGGCGGGCTTTATGAAAGATAACAACCTGGGGGGCCCATTAGGACTTTAAAAAACTGGCCGGTAGCGATTTAAATCAAAAAGTTCTGTGGTGCACTGTAACTTGAGTTGCGCTGACCGGGAAGAGAAGGATTTTTTTGAGTTATCTAACTTTGATCCTTTCAGTGTATGTACTAAGGTACAGTTTCTTCTTTTTTTATGTGTTTGTAAAAAAAGAAAAAAGGGGAGAAGTGGAGGGGGGTGAAGAAAAGTTCTCAAATTGAGATGTTCTAGGAAGGAAAGATATCTGTTTGAGTTTTTACATGCATAATTTTTTCTGTATTTCCATTTATCCTGTTTGTTTATACTACCATTGTTTGGGGCTCTGTTTGAAGGTGATGCGATTGAAAAGATGTCCTAAAGGAGAAGGGGTGGGCTGTTGATCCTAGACCTTAAGTGCATGCTGTGTTTGTTTTCTGTGCTTGCTGCTATTGTTTTGAAAACTTTTAATAAGAGTTGGGGGGGTGGGGGTAAGGATCCAGCAGCTGGTAGACTTCTAGGCATCTGGGGTGCGGTCTGCTAGGCTAGCTGGTAAGGCTGGCTCATGGAATCGAAGTGGGGGGTGAGTTGAAAAGTGACAGGGTAGGGGGGTAGGGGTGGAGAGGGGGGACTGCTGATGATTAGGGGACTTCCAGGAGGCTGGAGATGGAGACTAAATGGCGGTTGCTGCCAAGGGGCGAATCTGGGGAGGTGCGGGCCATGGGCTAAGGGTTGGCCCAGGAAAGGTCATGGCTGATCGACAGAGGAGGGGGGCAAGTGCCCCCCCCCCCCCACCAAACTGGTTACTGTCTTGTTATGCTCTTGGCGTAGCATAAGCGCCTTCCTTGAAGTGCACGCTGACAGAGGAAGGTTCAGACGTGGAGATAACTTCAACACGTTTATTGAACTATTTACAATTCTTTTACTTGGGTTCGCCACTACTGTTAATCCTTCTATAGCTACTCGGACTGACTAACCAGTCTGCTACAATCCACGTGGTGGGTGTGATATTGAATCAACCCTGTGTCTCTACTCACTGAGTGTCTCCACTGGAAAGAGGAAGATCATATGTGTTGTGTCCTTTATATATCAGTTGGTGTAATGCCCCCCTGTGGTAGTGTCACCTCTGTGTGTATCGTGAATGCCCAATGGTCATGTCCTATCTAACTGACCTATTTGTTGAGTGTCTGTGTGTCATGTCTCTGGTGCTCCCTCTAGTGTCTAGCTAGTCTACATGTATTTACATTAACCCCTTGTGTATTTACAGTGATACATATCACCACAGTTACGTGGAATGTTCGTGGCCTTAATGGGCCGGTCAAGAGAGCCTGTGTGTTTGCAGACGTGGCCATGTTACAGGAGACACACTTGAAGCTGGGGGATCAATTTAGACTGAAAAAGGATGGGTTGGACAGGTGTTCCATTCAGGATTGGACTTTAAAACAAGGGGGGTAGCCATCCTGATTAACAAAAGGGTGGCGTTTGAAGTGGGGGAAATGGAGACAGACCCGGGAGGCAGATTTATTATGGTGAGCGGAAAACTGGAGGGAATGGCAGTGATGCTGGTAAATATGCCCCAAACTGGGATGACGTCGCATTTGTGAGGAAGATTCTGGGAAAAATCCCAGACCTCGACTCGCACCGGTTGATTATGGGGATGATTTTAACACAGTCTTGGATCCTAGGATGGACCGTTCGAGTTCTAGGTCGAGGAAAGTATCAGCAATGACGAATGAGCTGCAGGGGTTCATGGAGCACATAGGGGTGGGGGGGGGGGGTGGGGGCTGTTGATCCGCGGAGATTTGAGAAGCCAAGGAGCAAGGAATATTCACTCTACTCTCATGTGCACTAGGCGTACTCCAGGATCGATTTTTGTATATTGGACAAAACATTGTTAGCAGGGGTGGTGAACACAGAGTATTCAGCAATTGTAGTATCGGACCATATGCCACATTCGCTAGACCTACAGGTGAACACGGGAAATTCCCAGCGCCCACAGTGGAGGCTAGATGCAGGGTTGTTAGCAGACAGCAAGATATGTGAGCGAATGAGGGAGGCAATTCGGGGGTATGTAAAAACCAAGGACACGGGAAAGACCGGCTGGGGCTGGGATGGTGTGGGGGGCATTGAAAGCGGTCATCAGAGGGGAATATATTTTGATTCAGGCCCATAGGGAAAGGGCTGAACAGGTGGAGCTGGACAGGCTAGTAGGGGAAATTTTACAGGTGGACAGGAGATATGCAGAGTCTCTGAATGAGGAGCTCCTGAAGGAGAGTCAGAGACTCCAAATGGAATTTGGACTCCTTTCCACAGGTAAGGTGGAGGGACAGCTGAGGAGGGTAAAAGGGGCAATATATGAATATGGGGAGAAAGCTAGCAGGATGTTGGCACATCAGCTGAGGAAGAAGGAGGTGGCGAGAGAGATAGGGAAAATTAAGGATGTGAGGGGGAAAGTAGTGAGGGACCCGGGGGCGGCTAATGACATGTTCCGTGAATTCTATAGTCGTTTATATGAGTCGGAACCCCCTGAGGGGGAAGAGGGAATGAACAAATTCCTGGAGAGGCTGGAGTTCTCGAAGGTAGATGAGGAGGTGGTGGAAGTCTTGGGGGGCGCAACTGGGCTCGGTGATTGGGGGCAATGTAATTGGGTAAGGCCCTGGGACCTGACGGATTCCCAGTGGAATTTTATAAAAAGTTTTCGGGGCTCATGGGACCGCTGTTAGTCAAGGCTTTCAATGAACCCAAGGAGCTGGACGTGCTTCCCCCAACGCTATCACAGGCATCAGTCTCTCTCATCCTGAATCGAGACAAGGACCCGGAGAGCTGTGGATCGTACAGGCCAATTTCCCTTTTAAATATAGATGCTAAATTACTGGCAAAGATCTTGGCCACCAGAATAGAGGACTGTGTCCCGGAGGTAATAGATGAGGATCAGACGGGATTTGCGTCCAATATTAGACGGCTTCTTAATGTTATGATGGTGCCAGCTGAAGAGCGCGAGGCTGAGGTGGTAGTAGCCATGGACATGGAGAAGGCTTCCGACCGAGTGGAGTGGACATACCTATGGGATATTTTAGGCAGGTTTGGGATTTGTGGACTGGGTCCGGCTGTTATATCAGGCTTCGGTGGCAAATGTGAGAACCAACCGATCCCAGTCAGAATATATGGCCCTTAGAGCATCGGGTGCGTGGCGGGGAATAGTGAGGGGGGGGGGGGTTGGGTGGAGCACAGGGTTTTTCATATGTGGATGACTTGCTGCTCTATGTACAGACCCGGTGGGGGGGATGACTGAAATCATGGAGGTACTGGGAGAATTTGGGCGATTTTCAGGTTACAAACTGAATATGGAAAAGAGCAAGATGTTTGTGATCCAGGCACGGGGGCAGGAAAGGAGACTGAGGGAGTTACCTTTTAAAGTGGTGGCAGGGAGTTTTAGATATTTAGGGATTCAAGTGGGTAAAGAATGGGGGCAGCTCCACAAGTTAAATCTGGGTAAAGCAGTTGACCAAATGAAAAGGGATTTCCACAGATGGGATATGCTCCCACTGATGCTAGCGGGAAGGGTCCAGATGGTGAAGATGACAGTCCTACCAAGACTGCATTTCCTTTTTCAATGCTTTATGATTTTTGTCCCAAAGGCTTTTTTTTGAGATATAAACGTGGCGATTACAGGTTTTGTGTGGGCAGGGAAAACCCCGAGAATAAAGAGGGCACTCCTGGAGCATGGTCGCAGAGCTTAGTCCTCCCGAGCTTTCTTAATTATTACTGGGCGGTCAATATAGCGATGGTCAGGAAGTGGGTAGTGGGGGAGGGGTCGGCCTAGGAGTGAATGGAAGCGGCATCCTGCAAGGGTACGAGTTTGGAGGCTTTACTAACGGCGTCCCTGCTGTTCTCGCCGGTTGGTACTCTACAAGCCCAGTGGTGGTGGCAGCCCTAAGGGTGTGGAGGCAATGGAGGCAGCGCATGTCAGTGTGGTCTCCGATTTGTAACAATCACCGGTTTGTCCCGGGGAGGCTGGGTGGGGGCTTCAGGAGATGACAGTAGGCAGGGATCGAGAGATTTGGGGATTTATTTATCCAGGAGGCCTTTCTGACCTTGAAGGCACTACAGGAGGAGTTTGAGCTACCGGGCGGGAATGGGTTTCAATATCTTCATGTCCGGGACTTTCTCCGGAGGCAGGTTCCAAGCTTCCCTCGCCTCTCCCTGAGGGGACTACAGGATAAGATGATGGCCAAAACTGGGGTTGGAGAGGGGAAGATTTCGGAGATATACAAGGATTTGATGGAGTGGGAGGGGGCCCCGATCAGGAAGGTGAAGCTGAAGTGGGAAGAGGAGCGGGGAAGAGAGCATGAAATGGAAAAGTGGGAACAAGCCTTGAAGAGTGTCAATCCATCTTCGTCCTGTGCCAGACTTAGCCTGATCCAGTTCAAAGTGGTCCACTGGGCCCACGTGATGGTCGCCCGGCTGAGCAGGTTCTTTGAGGAGGTGGAGGATAGATGTGGGAGGTGTGGGGGTAGCCCGGCTAACCATGTGCATATGTTCTGGGCATGTCCGAAACTGAGGGAATTCTGGCAGGGATTTGCAGACATTATGTCAGACGTCCTGGAAGGGACAGTAACCCCAAGTCCAGAACTGGCAATATTTGGATGATCCGGGGGCCAAGGGGGGAAGGGAGGCCTTCTCCTCCCTGGTGGCCCAGAGACGGATTTTGCTGGGTTGGAGGGACTCGGAGCCCCCGAAGTCAGGAGTGTGGGTCAGCAATATGGCAGGGTTTCTCAGTCTGGAGAAAATCAAGTTCATCTTGAGAGGATCAACTCAGGGGTTCGCCCAGAGATGGCAACCGTTCATCAACTTCATCAAAGAAAACTGAAGTAAGCAGTAAGGGGGGGGGGGAGAAAGAAAGTAGGAGGCATGGCAGTGTTAGATATGAACAGGGAACTCAGTATACGGGTAATTTAGGGGCTGTTTAGCACAACGCTAAATTGCTGGCTTTGAAAGCAGACCAAGCAGGCCAGCAGCACGGTCGATTCCCGTAACAGCCTCCCCGAATAGGCGCCGGAATGTGGCGACTAGGGGCTTTTCACAGTAACTTCATTTGAAGCCTACTCGTGACAATAAGTGATTTTCATTTTCATTTCATTTGCAATTAGAGAATAGGTCGTGGGCAGTAGGGGACATTATTTTTTAGGTTTTTTGCGTGCGTTGGCCCAGGCGGTTTTTCTTTTGAGAAATGTTAATCTGTTAAACTGTGAAAATTACAAATGCTTCAATAAAATATTTTCTTTAAAAAAAAGCCTACTTCTCCACCCTATTCCCATAAACCCCACCCAACATAACCTTTTGGACACTGAGGGCAATTTAGCATGGCCAATCCACCTAACCTGCACATCTTTGGACTGTGTGAGGAAACCAGAGCACCCAGTGGAAACCCATTTAGACAGGGAGAAAGTGCAAACTCCACACAGACAGTGACCCGATTCCGGAATTGAACCCGGGTCCCTGGAGCTCTGAGCAGTGTTAACCACTGTGCCACCGTGCCGCCCATTGTTTATGGATTTTCAGAAAGTATTTGACAGCTTTCCAGCTGAGAGACTTGTGACTGGAATGTAGGAAAATGGAAGGAGAGATGAGTGGAGGAGAAATCGAAAAACGATAAGGGAAAAGGGAAGCTTCACAGACTGGAGAAGTGTGGTGACTGGAGTTACGGTGGCATTTATGTTGGATCCACCTTTGTTTCCTTAAACATTAATGATCTGAAATTAAGGGAACGTTGTTGAGATTGGCTGGTAGCATCAAATTGGAGACGGGAATGGTAAATCATGTTGAGGACCATGAAAGGTGCTAAGAAACGGGTGGCACAGTGGCACAGTGGTTAGCACTGTTGCTTCACAGTGCCAGGGATCCGGGTACAATTTAGGCCTTGGATGACTGTCTGTGTGGAGTTTGCACATTCTCCCCGTGTTTGTGTAGGTTTCCTCTGGGTGCGCTGGTTTCCTCCCACAGTCCAAAGGTTAGGTGGGATTACAGGGATAGGGTGGGGTAGTGGACCTCGGTACGGTGCTCCTTTAGAGGGTTGGTGCAGCCTCGATTGGCCGGATGGCCTCCTTCTGCACTGTGGGTATTCTATTATAAGGCAGACTAACCGGATTTGGCAGATGTGCGGTAAATGCTGCACGGTCTTGAGAAGTGTGAATTGATAGATTTTGGAAGTTGGAATAGGGAAAGATTGTAGGCCGATAATGACATCACGGCCACGATTCTCCGCTCCCCACGCCGGGGGGGGAGAATCGCGGGAGGGCCGGGTGAATCACGCCACGCCGCCCTGGCACCCCCCTTGATTCTCCCACCCCCCCCCCCAAATGTCATGTCACGTTTTGTGACACGCCGCTCGGAGAATCGCCGCTCGCCGTTTTTCCCGGCGACCGGCGATTCTCCGGCCCGGATGGGCTGAGCAGCCTGACGACCCCGACCGGTTCACGCCGGCGGCAACCACACCTGGGTGTGGGGCCTGTGGGGGGCGGAGAGAGGATCGAGCACCACGGGCGTGTTCGTGAGGTGACTGGCCCGCGATCGGTGCCTACCGATCGTCAGGCCGGCGTCTCTAAGAGACGCACTCTTTCCCCTCCGCAGCCCCGCAAGATCAAGCCGCCATGTCTTGCGGGGCAGCGGAGGGGAAGACAGCAACCGCGCATGCGCGGGTTGGAGCAGGCCAACCTGCGCATGCGCGGTTGACGTCACTTAGGCGCCGCTGGCCGCGTCATTCTCGGCAAGCGTCAAGGCCCGGCGCCCGAGGTTCGCGCAACGCCGCTCCTAGCCCCCCTGGGGGGGGGGGGAATAGGGGGTGAGGAGCGGCCTCCGACGCCGGAGTGAAACACTCCGGGTTTCACTCCGGCGTCGGCACTCAGCCTCCCGTTGGGAGAATCGCGCTCCACATGTTAATGACACAATGAAAACAATTTTAACTGAACACATAAAGCAGAAAACCCACAGAATCGGTTAGGTATGGCAGATTTACATCGGCACGGTGTCGCAGTGGTTAGCACTGCTGCCTCACAGCTCCAGAGACCAGGATTCAATTCTGATCTTGGGTGACTGACTGTGTGAAGTTTACACTTTCTCCTTGTGTCTGCAAAGGTTTCCTTTGCGTGCTCCGGTTTCCTCCCACAGGCCAAAGAAGTGCAGGTTAGGTGGATTGGTCATACTAAATTGCCACTTACTGCCCAAAAGGTTAGGTGGGGTTACTGGGTTACGGGGATAGGGTGAAGGCATGGGCTTAAGTAGGGTCTCTTTCCAAGGGCCGGTCCAGACTCGATGACCCGAATGGTCTCCTTCTGCACTGTAGGGGTCCTATGATTCTATGATTTCAATGGATAGTAAACTCAAGTAGGATGTAAAATACCCAATCTCGTCTTTTTCCAGATGTGCAGCTTAAGTTAAACTAACTTGGTTATTGCAATATGCTCTTAGTTTGTGGATTCCAAGGATCCCACACATCACTTCGTCAGCAGGTTGCTCAGAACATTGACACTTGGAGAAAGTGTTCCAGTATTTTACGAGGAGCGACAGGAACCATCCAGAATAGTTACTAAATGCCGATGCTGCAACTCACATTAATGATTCCTGTTGTCTCACAATTTAAAAGCACTGTGAACATATGTTGCTAAATATTCAGTGATAAGAAAGATTCAGTCAAGACAGGAAAGAAAACTGTTGCAATGTGATGCACGATCAATTGCACAAAGACTTGAGTTGGATATAACTGAGGCTTTATTGCTGTAAGATGTGTGGCCTCCCACAGCAGCTGGCGAATTGGCTGCAGCATGGAGGACACACATATTTATACTCAGGGACTACCAACGTACCTGTAGTACAGGTCCTACCATACATCCTCTAATAGAGGTGCAACAGTGGTTTACCACACAATGTTGTACTGAGCTCATGAATTCCAATGATATAGCGACGGGGCATAATCCTGCCTTAAAATGTCTGCATATTCTGTCACATTCTCAAATCTCTTCACTTTAAGAAGGATCAATGAATTAATGACGTTGCAGAACCAAATATGATTTGCTAAGTACTGAAATACACTTTATTTTCATGCATTATACATCGTTCTTGAAAGTAAATAAGCTGGGTTCATGTCACGCATTGCCCCTGATAAAGATAGTGGTTGCTAACCTGGACCTACTATCAGCAACTGCACATGCACATCATTGTCAGCAAATGCAGTCATGCATATTTTACAATGTTACTTTGATTGGGCTAAGTGTAATAAATTTATCCACTTCCTTTGTTAAACTCAGGAAAATATGTCTTTGATGATCAAAGAATGTAAACAGTTAAGTGCTCACTGAATTGGCAAGTATATCCTTTACAAACATAAAAAACCTGTTGCAGTCATATGAGGAGATGAAAGAGAAGGAAAGGTGAGCCGTTCAACAACTCCTCACATCATCATAACACAATTATTTATTGTGCATAATCCTTCAAAATTTAATGTCATTCATAATCTTCTCCACTCCAGTGAAAAAATACCTTCGTTCCTTAAGCCTCTCTGAATAGCTGAAAGTCCCAGAACTCCCAATGGGGTGGCAATTGAGTCAGATAGCCATTCCGCTCATAAATACTTACCTTGAAATCCAACCACTCCTATGTTACCCAATCTTCCAACTTAGGCCAGACAAGATCTGTTCTCAAGTTCTTGAGGCTTACAGCTGAGTGCAACTCAGTTGAAGGTAAATAAGTAACACTTCCTTTTTCACGGCATTAGCTGCCTTAAACCGGATAAATTTAAAGGTCCAGGGTCCAGCCACTTTGACAACACAGAGAGAAGGTAAGTGGGTAGAATTTGGGAGGGGGAAGGGGGTCGGAACCTGAGGGTAGTGGGGGTTGGTTAGGATTGGACAGATTGGGCCTGGGGTGGGGGGCACGGGGTGGTGCTGGTGGGGAGGATTGGGCCAGGTAGGGTCTTGGTGAGGAGAGGAGGAGAGTGCAGTGGTCGTTTGAGGGGGAAGGGAGTCTGGTTCAGGTGGGAGGGTAGTCAGGAGATACTTGGGGGGGAGGGGGGGGCGGTGGCAGGGTTACATAGAACATAGAACATAGAACGATACAGCGCAGTACAGGCCCTTCGGCCCTCAATGTTGCACCGACATGGAAAAAAAACTAAAGGCCATCTAACCTACACTATGCCCTTATCATCCATATGCTTATCCAATAAACTTTTAAATGCCCTCAATGTTGGCGAGTTCACTACTGTTGCAGGTAGGGCATTCCACGGCCTCACCACTCTTTGCGTAAAAAACCCACCTCTGACCTCTGTCCTATAT